>NW_023194137.1:8867-9037 GCF_002007445.2 Ailuropoda melanoleuca
CCCAGGGCACCATGCAATACATGCCCTCCTTACTACCCATCACCAGTCTATCCCATCCCCTCTGGAGCCCTCAGTTTGTTTCTTAGAGTCCATAGTCTATCATGCTTCATTCCCCCTTCTGATCACCCCCCCTTTCTTTATCCCTTTCTTCTCCTACCGATCTTCCTAGT
>NW_023194138.1:0-584 GCF_002007445.2 Ailuropoda melanoleuca
CAAATTTCTCTTCCTGTAGAGACACCAGTCACATTGGATTAAATCCACCCTAAAGGCCTCATTTTAACTTCGTCACCTCCCTTTTTAAAGGCCCTGTTTCCAAATAAAGTCATATTCTGAGGTGTTGATGGTGAGGACTTCAACGTGTGAATAGTTCAGCCCATGACAACCGTAGTTCATGGTTTACATATTCAACCGATGTTTCCAATTCCAACCACAGAGAACGTTTCCATTTTCGTCACACTAGATCAGCAAGACTTTGGTTTCTGCGCTTTCCAGTGACTGTTCACACTGAAGGCTTTCACCCTTCTCTCATTCTCTTCATTATTTGTAAACATTCATTTAACAATATTTAGTAAGCATTTACTCTGTTCTTTTGACAGTTGTAGGTACTGGGTATGGAGCCAAAACCAAGACACGTAAAGAGCCTTGACTNTGTAAAGAGCCTTGACTTCTCAGAGTTTCTGTTGAGGTGGGCAAGGGCAAACTCGAAATGAAATAAGTAATCATCACGACCAGAGCAGATGGTCAGCGCTACAAAGAGTAGTAAAGCAGGAAAAGAGGGTATGCTGTGCTGGGAGAGG
>NW_023194139.1:0-3327 GCF_002007445.2 Ailuropoda melanoleuca
GTTTAAGCCATTTAGATTGATAGAGATTATTGACAGATATGATTTTAATGATGCCATTTCTCTTTAAAGTCACAGGTGATTTCTTACTTCACTTCCATTGTTAATATCAAACTTGTTCCTCCCAAAACCAATTAAAATTGCTATTGAAAAGGATACTACAAATCAACAATCAAAAAACAGATAATGCAATTTAAAAATGAACATGGTTTTTCAATAGACATTTTCTCCAAAGAAGATATACAAAAGATTAATAAGCGCATGTAAAGATGTTCAGCTTCATTACTCATTAGAGGAATGCAAATCAAAACCACAATGAGATACCATTTCATACACCTTTGGAAGTCTACGACCAAAAAGATATATAATAACAAATGTTGGCAAGGATGTTGAGAAATTGGAATCCTTATAAATTGATGTCATCAAAGTATGCTGTGATCACTGTGGAAAACTTTCTTTCCTCATGATGTTAAACATAGTTAACATGTGACTCAGCAATTCCACTCTTAGGTATATATCAGAGAGAAATGAAAGCATGAATATTCAGAGCAACATTATTCATAGTAGACAAAAATAAAGTAAAACAAAACAAATGACCATGAAATGATGAGTGGATAAATGAAAAATAAACAAAAAATTCATACAATAGAATATTATTGAGCAATAAAAAAGAATGAGGTACTGAAGCATGTTGTAATATGGATGAGCTTTAAAACCATTATGTTCAGTGAAAGAAGCCAGTCACAAAAGACCATATATTTTATGATTCCATTTATATGGCAAGTCCAGAATATGCAAACCCACAAAGACAAAAAGTAGACTAGTGGTTTCCAGGGGCAAAGGGAGGGAAAATGGGCTCTGGCTGATAAATGGTATGGAGTTTCTTTTTGTGATGATAAAAATCTTTTAAAATTAGATATTAGTGATTTTTACATAACTATGAATATACTAAAAACTGACTTGTACTTTAAAAGGGTGAATTATATATCAATAATTGCAGCAACCCCTGGCCAAGAGCTTATGCTAAGGATATAATAGGAAAACATGTTTGTGACCTTGTGGGCTTTAGCATAAACGTCACAGCCCAGTGGCTGGGAATGCCCGGCTTCAACAGCAGTTGGGAAAGCCCAGCTAGCTCAGGGTGCAACGCTGCCCTCAGATAACGAGCGTCCAGGAATGCCTGGTCTGCTACAGGGCAGAACATTGCCCCAACCGAAACTTGATTGCTCTTGACAATAGTTGTCAGGGTCCATAGAAACATGTTTAAGAATAGGCTTCATTTGCTGAACATTACATCATCCATTCCCCGTGACCTTCCCCGTGACCTACTACTATTCACTAGGATGTGATACTGACTTTTCTCTTGATTGTCTTTGATTGTTTATTGCCAATAAATATACGAGGTTGCAGCTGTTTGGGACGATCTCACTCCTGGTGGTGGCGCGCCTGGTGGTCGTTCCCTGCACGCATGTTCTCTTTCACAAGCTAACCTGTCTGTGCCTTGTCCTTCTCCCGAATCAACGCCGTGGCGCTGCAGGTGGTGTCACGGCAAATGATGGCAAAAATAATAAAAGATTTTTAAAAAGTAAAATGGTATAAAATCTATTTTGTTGCTTCTTTTTAACAATGCTAAAGCAATTTCATAATTCAAAAAAAATANCTGCTTCTTTTTAACATAGCTAAAGCAATTTCATAATTCAAACAAAATAAAAAATTACACCATAACACAAAATAAGCTAGGATCTTAACTAAATCATAGAGTGAGAAAAAAGTTCAGATAAGGAAAATATGAAATCTTTGCAAACATTCCATTTACAAAGTAAAGATTTCAATACAGTCATAGCTAGCCCGATTCCAAGGTCAGTGACATTCCCTTTATTATCTTATGAATTAACCATATGGTCGCTCCAAAAGTCTGCTACAACTTTATTTGGATTCCTTGGTTCATTGGATCTAGATGAATTTTCCTCACTCTCCAGAAACACTTAATTTCTTGACACTTTGGCCCTGCTAGGACAATCAAAAAACAAAACAAAACAAGACAATTCTAATTCTTCCGAGGATGCTCCTACAAATTGCTCCTTCTTATCTAACAGAACTAAGGCCATTTTGCGACGTATAAGGCAGTAGTGTGTAAGCGAATGAAGATCTCACCATAAAGACAAATTCTACTCTGTAATTGTAATGATAGTTAACATTATACAATAGTATTTGCTGCACACTTATTTTGAACTTTGGAATAAACAGTCTACTTACATTATTTCACTTACTCTTCAAAAGAATTCAATGAATTAGGCATTGTTATAATCTCTATTTTAAAAATTGAGTAGCAGGCACAAAGAGGGTAATTAAATTATCCAAGGCTACACAATTACTAATGACAGAACAAGAGTGTGAACTCACGGCATCTAACTGATGGCCTTATGCTGTAATACTTTCCATGTACATAGAAGCAATAATTTTCCAGAGGATAAATGTTAACATCCATTCAGTGAAAATTACACACAAATATACATTGATTAGATGTGGGATATGGCCTTCATTGTCCTGATAGGATTGGATGTTTCACTTTTGTTGGCCAAAATGTGTTTTTTGCTTTGCTGACTCCAGTGTCTCTATAAGACNCAAAATGTGTTTTTTGCTTTGCTGACTCCAGTGTCTCTATAAGACTAGAGAAGCTAAAATCAGGCATTGGGTTTGGAGAAACTGTTTTTAAATTGCATGATTTTTGTAAGTCATTCTTCACACAGAATAACCCAGACTCTTGCTACAAGGTTATCAAAAGTAGATCAGCATGAATATATAGGGACACAGAGCAGTACATGTTTAAAGATAAGGGCAGAAATGTGTTTGCCCATGTATAACCCTTTGTATAACTACTATAAATGATACTGGTGATAAATGAAAAACCTGAATATGAGATATATGAATTTTTGAGGGAGGTTTTGCAATGGGGAAAGTAGACCATCATGCTTGATTAATTTTTTAAAATAATTTTTCAACTTCCATTCCTTGAAGGACACTAATTTTTACACTAACTGGGAATCTAATTTGCTTGTTTAAAGTATTATTATCGTATCAACTCCAATAACTGTAGCTTTCCATTCTGACAACCTTCCCTTTATGATATCTAGTAGAGAATAGAAATCTCTTTTGCCTTTTGTGTAAAAATGTACCTTTCCAGTTAAAAAATATGAAAATATTTAAAGTATGAAAAATAAGAAAAAATATGAAAATATTTTAAAATTAAATTATGTGTATAAGTAAGCAATATATATATAGTATATATATATAGTATATATATATTGTGTATATATATATATATATATA
>NW_023194140.1:0-1579 GCF_002007445.2 Ailuropoda melanoleuca
CAAAGGAAGACCCTAGGGCTTCATATACAGATTAGACACAGCTGAGGAGAAAATTAGTGAATTGGAACAAGAAAAATATCTAGAAGCAGGTACGGAGGAGAAAGCAGAAAAGAGTCAGAGATGTAAGGCTGCAGAAGAAAGGTCTAACACTCAAATATTGGAAGTTCCAGTAAGAGAGAAGAGAGACAATGAGGCAGAAGTAAGATTTGAAGAGATAATGACAGAAAGATTCCCCAAACAGGTAGCAAAGCATGTATTTCACAGACACTCTGAGCCCCAAGCATGGTGACTATGAAGAAAGCCACATGTAAGGGCATCATGGGAGAGCCAGCGGCTGCCAGAGACAAAGGCAGACCTCAGAAGCGTTGCATCCAGATTCCCTACAACAGGGAATGTTGTAGGACTACGTGAGCTGGTTCCGCCTTATCGTTCACCNCTTATCGTTCACCGCCCTGCACCTTGTATACTTTTGTCTAGCGTCCTAGCCTCCAGTTTGAGCGAGATATCATTGACTTATAACCTTGTATTCGTCCAATGTGTACGGCATCATGATTCGATATCTGTATATTGCAAAGTAGAATAAGTCTAGTTACCACCCATCATCTCACATAGTCACGATTTTTTTTTCTTGCAATGAAAACTTTAAAGATTTACTCTCCTAGCAACTTTCCAGTATATGATCCAGTGTTATTAACTATAACTACCATGCTGTGCATTACATCCCCAGGACTTACTTATCTTCTAACTGGGAGTTTGCACCTCTTGACCCCCTCCTCCTGTTTCACCCACCCCAAGCCCCTTGCCTTTGGTGACCCACAAATCTGTTCTCTGTATCTCTGAGTTTGGATCTTTCAGATTATATATCTATGTGAGCTCTTTCTCTGTCTCACTTATTTCACTTCGCAGAGTGCCCTCAATGCTCATCCACGTTTCACAAATGGTAAGATTCCTTCTTTCTTATGGCTGAGTAATATTCCATCGTAGAGCTTTATACATCACCCTTTCTTTATCATTCCTCCATCGATGGACACTCAGGCTGTTTCCATGCCCTGACTATTGTAAATAATACTGCAACGAGCACTGCAGACATCTTTCTGAGCTGGTGATTTGGTTATATCACCAGAAGAAGAATCGCTAGACCACTGAGAGGGCTCCCTTTGGACATGCTGGCGGACACTTGGGAGCTTTTGTCTTCTTGTTGCTAGCCGTCCCAACAGGTGCAAGGTCACTCTAGCCTTCTTGAATAGATGTTCCCTGAACACAACTAGCTTGTCCCCAAGTATGGCCTTCTATTCCCTTGGCCTAGAAAGTTCTTCCCAGACATTTGTTTGGCTTCTTCACTCAGTGCACTCAAGTCTCTGCTCAAGCCTCAGGGAGGCTTTCTCTGACCACTCCAAGAGTCCCTTGGCCCCTGCCCCCGGTCCTCTGTCTACTTCCACAGTGCTACTTTTCTTCACTACCTGACATGATATGACATGTGTGCTGGTGTGTTCTTTGGTCTCTGTCACTAGAATGGGAGCCCCATGAGAACAGGACCTTGTCTTGTTCGCCCCTGGATGGAATAGACTTAGCCTCGATA
>NW_023194142.1:0-282 GCF_002007445.2 Ailuropoda melanoleuca
ACACGACGAACACAGCACTGAGAAAGACAATTCGGCCAAAACCCGCTTCCAACGAAATGTTTGCTCCCTTGCAAATCCTGTCAAAACTGCTAGCGGCATTGGAACGAAAAGGCCCAAAACACGTCCATCAGAAACAACACCGTACAGGGACCGTATTAGCACTATCATCACCCTTCGTGAATAGGGAAACATGAGGGAAAGTGGTTGCGGAAGCCTGACGAGAGTGCCCCATAGTGGTCTCTGAGACACCACACAGTCCAGGGAAATATCAACGATCATCAT
>NW_023194142.1:318-886 GCF_002007445.2 Ailuropoda melanoleuca
GGAGCATGAATGAACAGGTTCAGGATTTTGGAGGAGTCAGCGCCCTTCTCATTGGTAATAAAGCAGAGAGTCCAGGAAAACTCCTCCAGCGAACGGCAGCATTTTAACTGGGGACCCAGATTCCACATTGGGTGTGGGCCTGGGGAGGATCCAGCCCTTAGAACCAAGAAACAAAGTGTGGGGAAAGCCCTTGAAGTCACGACGGAATTATGGAAGGTGGAACAGGAATCAAGGTGCTTTGTTACCGTGAGTGAAACACAACGAACACAGCACTGAGAAAGAAAATTCGGCCAAAACCCGCTTCCAACGAAATGTTTGCTCCCTGGGGAAATCCTGTCAAAACTGCTGGCGGCAATGGAACGAAAAGGCCCAAAACACGTCCGTCAGAAAGAACACCATATAGGGACCGTCTTAGCACTATCATCACCTTCGTGAATAGGGAAACATGAGGGAAATTGGTCGCGGTAGCCTGATGAGAGTGCCCCATAGTGGTCTCTGAGACACCACACAGTCCAGGGAAATATCAACGATCATCATCTCTCGTGAGTAAGGGAGCATGAATGAAAAG
>NW_023194142.1:1093-1299 GCF_002007445.2 Ailuropoda melanoleuca
GAAGGTGGAACAGGAATCAAGGTGCTATGGTACCGTGAGTGAAACACGACGAACACAGCACTGAGAAAGATAATTCGGCCAAAACCCCTTCCAACGAAATGATTGCTCCCTGGGAAATCCTGTCAAAAGTGCTGACGGAAATGGAACGAAAAGGCCCAAAACACGTCCATCAGAAACAACACCGTACAGGGACCGTCTTAGCACTA
>NW_023194143.1:0-638 GCF_002007445.2 Ailuropoda melanoleuca
CTTTGATGATTTTGACACTATGTGTGTATTTAATCACGGAAAACATAAATTAGCCCCCTCATTCCTACCCATACGGTAAGATGTGTCCAAGATGCAAAACATATGGCAGTCACCAATCGGGACTTGGTAGGTTGATTTGGATGTTTTAAAAAGTTAGATCTACAGAGTAGATATCGAGCCTAGTGCCAGGAGCCTTCCCTGGGTTCCACAGAGACGATATAACATTAAATTATTTTCCTTTGTGTGACATAACCCAAAGAGTGGACAAAAAATCAAATATCAAAATCTGACCACAGGAACATNAAATCTGACCACAGGAACATGAGTAATAACCCAGAGGATTAGTGATGTTGAACATCTTTTCATGTATCTGTTGGCAATTTGTATGTCTTCCTTGGAAAAATGTCTATTCAGTTTCTCTACCTATTTTTAAAATTGAATTATTTGTGGGCTTTGTTGTTGTTGTTGAGCTCTTTATGCATTTTGTATAATAACCTCTTATCGGGCATACGGTTTGTAAATATTTTCTCCGACTCTATAGGTTGCCTTTTCATTTTTTTTTAAAGAATTTATTTATTTATTTATTTGACAGAGAGAGACAGCCAGCGAGAGAGGGAACACAAGCAGGGGGAGTGGGA
>NW_023194144.1:0-342 GCF_002007445.2 Ailuropoda melanoleuca
CACCACTCTGCCACCTCAGGGCTACGACAAGAGTGCCAACCAGATTCCCTGCTTCTCCTCTTGGGACAGTCGGTTCTCCATATGGCAGCCAGAGCGGTTCATCCACAAGGTAAGGGGAATATCACTTCTTTCCTGCCCAAACCTGCAAATAGCCTCTACTCCCTTCAGAATAAAAGTCTCTAAATGGATGACGTCCTGCTGTGCAGTCAGCATGGCATTCCATGACTCCCAGACTCCATCCCGATCCGTTCTCCCTGCTTTCTCGTTCTACTTCGGCCACACTGGCCTCTCTGCTGTTTGCTGAAGATGCTAGGCATGGAGCTGCCTTGGTAACTTTGCCTG
>NW_023194144.1:632-964 GCF_002007445.2 Ailuropoda melanoleuca
ATGTGCTGCCGTGCAAATCTGAAAACTTGATTATTTGGATTCGTGTGTCTCTGTCAATGAATGGCCAAACTGGCCTCACCCCAATGAAGCAAATTAGTCAGATTTACTAGTTTTTCTAAGTATTGAGTACATTCATACATATTAATTCCACTAGATATAGAAGAGCCCTTAACTAAAATATACACAGTGACATTTCCACTTTCTTAAAAACAGGTAACAAGTCAGGATTGTACAAGAGAAGCAGCAAGAACACACTGCAAGGAGAACAAATACTAAGAATTTGATGCGTCAGCGCTGCAGCCATGAGCTTTTTCTATAGTTTTTTTTTTTTT
>NW_023194145.1:0-2129 GCF_002007445.2 Ailuropoda melanoleuca
CTCTTCTTCCTCTTTCTATGCCCCAGATAGGTCAATTGCTGTTCTTCTTTCTTCCTTTGTTTCTACTGAGCACACTCTACACACAGCCTCACTTGCAAGAAGTCCCCAAGAGTAACACTCTCTTTGTCTCAGGACACTTCTAGGTGTGTCTTCATCTGTCTTCCGGACGCCATTCAATCAACTTGATCATTTTTGTGGATGGAACTCATCTTGATGAGGAATCTTACTATCATCAGTAAGGTTCTCTCATTTATTATTTATGTGAAGTGTTCTTAGTCCTTTTACATAGACCATCTTATTTAATCTCAAGTACAGCTGGGCAAGGCAGTGATTATGAGCCCATTCTATAGTGGAGAAAATGAAGGCTCAGAAAGGCCTTTTGATTTGCCCAGGCTTACAAAGATTACACAGTTAAGTTGCAGAGTAGAGCATGAGCCCAGCCCACCTGACCCACAAATCTATACTTTCGCAAAGGGGGCTGTGGCTGGTTAGGGTTGACTCAAGTCATGATAAACTGTGTGGTTGCACTAAGAGGCCAGGGCTTTCTGCATTTGTGATGATCTGTTCACAGAAAGAGTATTTTCCCCTAGGCTAGTGAGGAGTGTGGTCTCTCTGCTCTTCCCTCTGAGGCCAGGAAGGCACAGCTCCCTGGGCTTTGCTGTCCTCATTTGCCCAACACCGGCTTGAATGTCTGTAAGTCTTCCAGAGAGGAAGAGCTAGGCCAGTCTGGAGTTGACAAGGTACCCCATCCCCTCCATAAAGGGAGCGGGGATTCCTTTCAGGCTTCACCCAATTGAGGATTTCCCAAGGAGAGAGAG
Source organism: Ailuropoda melanoleuca (assembly GCF_002007445.2). Lineage (NCBI taxonomy): Eukaryota > Metazoa > Chordata > Mammalia > Carnivora > Ursidae > Ailuropoda > Ailuropoda melanoleuca. The sequence goes on from NW_023194145.1 coordinate 819, forward strand.
AGCAAGGGCCCGGGACCACACTTGGGCAGCAGCTTTCCCGTGTCCCCACCTGNTTGTCCCCACCTGCCCTATCCCTGCCGTCAGCACCAGGCAGCAGCTGCAGTGCCCCAGCAGGCTGCCCCTGGGGGCAAGTCTGGGAATGACCCAGGCACTGCATGTCACCTCATGGCCCTGGAACAACCCCCAGGCCTCATCCAGTCCGTGGCCACCCTGGCTCCCTCGCTAAAGCTGCTGCACTAGGAAAGCCCCACTTTGTGTAATTGTTTAATTATCATGTCAATGTGGATTCATTAGCATGGCAGCTGTCATTGCAAATGGGGGAAGTGGGGGCTCCCAGAGCCCCTAGGGTCAGCCTAATTGATGTAGTGAACAGAATACTATATTTACTCAACAATGGTTTGGGTTTCTCTTCTGACCTGGGAAGGGCATCAGTGCTTACCAGGAATCAATAGCAGCCAGATTTTCGTCCACAGCGACGGGGGACAACAGCCACGGCCTTAACCCCTCCGGGCCCGCCCAGAGACGGGGCAGGCATCCCATTGCAGTGAGAGGATGGAGACTTGTACTTCTCCCAGGGACAGAAATGACATGTGGGACCAGAGTGGAGGGAAATATATTCCTCATATATTCCACAAGTGTGTGACCAGGTTCTAGTTGATCCTAATTTCCACGAGGTCCTGACTGCTTGGGTCACAGTCACTCTGTGTCCCTCCCAGCTAGAGCAGACTGCAGAAAAACTTGGTGTTTAATAAATGTTTGTGCAATGAGTAATAACTCACTTTTGTTAAATGCCAACTGTGCCAGGCACCGCCCTGAGCATTTTACCAGTGTGTCAACTCATACTTCTCACAAGAACCCTCTGAGAGACACTGTTCTGGGGACTTCTCACTGTGTAACTACCCTTAGTGGTTGAAAATGGCACTTTATTGTTATTATAGGTCATGAGTCCCTGGGTCAGGAATTTGTGCAAGGCACAGAGGTGAGGGCTCATCTCTGCTCCGTAACGCCCGGGCCTCAGTAAGGACGACTCAAAGGGCCGGAAGTGATACAGCGGGAGGCTGCCCGGACTCCTTCTCCAATACTCCACTTAGTAATTGTGTGATCCTTGAAAACCCTAAGTGTTTTGAAACCACCTTTCTATCTGCTAAATAGGAGTCATAGGCCTTTCTTCATAGAATTAATGGTGACTTAAATGAGACAATATGGAAAAGCCTGTCAACCCAGAGCCAGGCACACTATAAGTGTTCGATAGAGGTTCATTGAATCTGAAACCTGAGTGCCACTGGGATGTACAGTGACAGATGGGGGGGG
>NW_023194146.1:0-3166 GCF_002007445.2 Ailuropoda melanoleuca
CGCTATGAAAAGGCAGAGAAACCAGCAGATATTCTGCCAATTTCATGGGGCTGGAGGAAAAAAAAAAAGTGAAGATTATGGGTACAAAAAACATCAAAACTTGGGAGAGAGGTACTTGGTCTAGCAGCAATCACTGTGAGAATGTAGTACAGGAAAGGAAGTCTAGCATCATATTGGTTTTTACTTTAAGGCAATTGCCAAATTCTTGAAGTGCTCCTAGTGGTCAAATAGGTTTTTATGCTGTGAATAGTGCTGAGAAGCCAAAAATTGCAAAAACTGGAATTCAATACCCACCTACGAGAGGCACCCTGGTAAACACCTCATCTCAGCTGGAAACCCTAAAGGACTACACCACGCTAGAGGGGGCAAAGCAGAAGCAGAGAAAAAAAATAAACCATGTTATAGCCACATACTCGAATCCTAAATAACAGTAAGAATGAATGACCCACTGATAGGGCAATAACGCAGATGTTTCTCACAAGCACATATTGAGCAAAAAGGAGCCACAGAAATAAGCCCTTAACACAGGATTCCATTCATATGTAGATCAAAAGTAGGCAAAACTAACCTCTAATATTAGAAATCAGAATAGTGGTCACTTAGAGGGGAAGTAGAAAGAGGGAAAAGGAGATTTCTTGATTGCTGGTCTTGTTCTATTTCTTGATATGTGAGTGTAATTTTACATGTGAAAATGATCCCAATATATATTTATTATTTGTGAGTATTTACAAATGTATTTAATATTTCAGTGAAAAGTTATTTAATAAAAGGAAGTTAAAAATCCAGTGAATATTTGAATACCCAGGTCTTTAATGTCATAGGAAAAAGCATAAGTTAAAATGTCAACTTTATACACATTTTATTGAACAAAAATAGGACAATCGATAAATAACTTTCAAGCATAAAATACAGTAAATTGGAGAAAATTCTGCAAGGCAAATGGAATGGAAATATTAGTTCATAGAGGGAAAAGTTATATAATGTCTCAGAATGTTAAAAAGAGCATATTCATGTATTTTTAAGTGGATGCTGATAGATATAATTTGTTATGGTATTTATACTCCATTGGATATATTTTTTAAACTGCTGTAATATGTAATAATATTATAACAGTTATAATTAAAATCTCAATATTTAAATACACAGAAGTTACAAATTCTACAAATTATAATGAAAAAATAAATATGCAGAGATTAGATTTTAAAAATATATTTGAGGAATATGCAAACAACTTTAATGTCCTCTGTGTTATATAGACCTTTCTTTTTCCTGCTAAAATCTAATGAAATATTTGCCATATTCTAAGTTCCCACATACACAGGGCTCTATTCCTGGGATCTCTAAATTGTTCCATTGGATTACTTGTATGTGTCTATATCAATGTTAAACAATGTTAAATTTCATGCCATTAGGACAAGTATTTCTACTTGTTAGAGCATATCCTCTTAACATTTTTACACTTTCTTATACACTCTTATTTATTTACATCTTCATATTTATTTAAGGATCAGCTTATGAAGTTCCATGAAACATCTGACAGGGATTAGGGAGAAAATATTTTATTTTAGTAGGACATAAATGATATTATAAGCGATACTCAATCTTTCTATGCATGAATAGAGCCCACACTCTGGTAATTTCCTGAGAAAAAGTGAACGGGAGTTAAAAATTTTGAGACCTTTGCATATTGGAAAAAGTATTTTATTCTGCCCTAAGATTTGATTAATAATATGTCTTGTATAGTATTGGGCAATGCATCACCCTCAGAACATGTCAGGTGTTTCTCCCCTACCTGGTTAATTCTAATGTTATTGCCATCATTCTAGTCCCCAAGTCTTTGTATGCAACTGGTTTTCCTACTTCTGCTTTTCTTCACTCTCTGGGAATATGATGTATCTTATCATTGTTTCTCAAAAACTAAAAAACTGTGATATCATGTATTGGTGTATTTATATGGGAATCATTGTGTAAGGCCCTTTGTGTGTTCACTTTGAATCTGCAAACACATACTTAGTTGGGGGAAATTTTATTGTATTATTTTAGTTTTTCTGTAATTCATATTATTCAGAGGCTGCATCAGTTAAATCTTATTTCTATTTTTTCTTTATTTTGCGTTTTGTAGTTGTTCTTATTGTTGCTGTTGTATCTGAAAAAGTTTCTTCAACCTAGACCAGAAATCGCTTGTTGTAGTGATTATTTCTTTTAACATATTTTTATTTCCAAGAATATGCATTCTTTTAAGATACCTTGTTTCACATATCCAATACCTTTTCTTATTTCTCTGAAGATAATAACTAGGATGTTGTTAGTTGGCTTTATTTTTCTATTGATTGTTCTGTTGCCTCTGAGTGCCTTTTAGTTTTCTGTATGATTTTTGTATCTTTCCTATTAAAAACCTTCTTCAAATCTGCTTGCCCATTCATCCTTGAGATGAAGCCACAAAAATTTGCTTACACATTCTGTTCATAGAAACAGCACCTGCCCAGGGCTATGCTTTACTGTAGGCTAGTCATAGAGGGACTTAGTAATTGAGGATTTCAATTACCCATATTATTACCTTCCTTTTTTAGCTTTGAGACAGTTGGCTGCCCAGTTCAGTATAGTATGATCCTCTGGCTAAGGAATAATCTTGTTTCTGACTTTCTAGAAGCAGAGCTAGAGAAGAGTATATACCCTTGCTTTCTATATGGGTAGGTTCAAGGAAGGAATGTGAGGATTGAAATGCTTGTCATAATATCTCTCAACCACACTTTGACTTTTTACCCTATGCCATCCTCTTTCATTTTCTGAGGTACCTGATACTTCCCATTCATTTCCTGGGATAATGGCTCCCGCTATTTCATGCATGGGGTTTAGTATTGTGGAAATAAATGAAGGCTAATTACAACAGAAAAGCAAAGTCTATTTATTCTGCTTGCTATAAAAAGGGAGTCAGCCACTGTTGTCCGTGTTTTGTCAGACTCCAAGTCACACAGAAGAGTGGAAAGCTTTATAGGGGAAAAAAGTGAAGACTTCGGCGTGCCTAGATTGTAGGTTGTTTGGGGAAGCTACAGGGAGGCTATTTTTCCTTCCACTGTTTTTATTCCTTTACTCTTCTTTTGCAGTTACAAATACTGCTGCAGTGAATAACCTTGTGTGTGTGTGTGCTGTGTGTGTGTTTTGTGTG
>NW_023194147.1:0-1159 GCF_002007445.2 Ailuropoda melanoleuca
CACGTGGAGAAGGGCAAAAGAACGGACCATCGGGGCATGAACTTTAAAAACCACATAGGAACCATGTCTCACGCACAGAAACACTCTATCTTCAGGGGTCATCGTGGATGTTGTACGTGGCACGTGAGATCAAGGTTCCACATTGGGTGACAATGTCAGGATGGTTCTCGTGACCCAATCACACGGACGCCCGAGCATCTGTGCAGCAAAACNCATCTGTGCAGCAAAACTGTCTTGTGTTTGAAACAAACAGAAAACAGTTTCATGAAAATCCCATCAAGCCAAGGCAAGGAACCTCTCTCACATCTTACATTCTAAAGTGAAAACAAACCCGTTTTTCCCCCCGAAAGTGCACAGTACCCCTTCTAAATGTCTCGTCCTTGGTATATTCTTATGTAAGCTACTCGACAAATCCTACCGTATATTCTTCACATGTTGTGCTCATTTATATTTTGAACACTGAGTTCTATTTCCAGAGAGAAACAAACTAAGTGAGGTTGGGACCATATCCTACTTAGAACTCACAGACTTGGAATAGATTTGAGTTGGCAAAACTGTATCCTCTCTCCTTCAGACAACTGTTGCCATCCCATTTGCAACTCGACTCGACTGTGAGCTATTGACTCCCCGATGTGCCAAGGGCCCGGCGGGACCACCCTCGCATTCCTCAAGCTTCTGAGGAGACCCCATGCTCAGGCCGAGGGCGCAGATCCGCGTCCCGCCGGCTGTTCTGGGGGTGTCTGGACTGTCCTGTAAATCAGAATGTCTTCACCACCAAAGTGCCAACTGGGAAAGAGCAAACTATTCTCTCCATTTTACCCTGACCAGGGGGTTTATGACATTTAGAAGGCGTTGCACCTGGGAAGGCGCGAACGCAGCTCCTGGGGTCTGAGAGTGGGGGTCTGGAGGCCCCGCCCGCCCCGGGGGCGCAGGGACAGGTGCCCCCGGGGACTCACCTCAGCGTGAAGCGATCCGCGCTGCAGTTTCGGGACACGGCCACGGGGAAGGTGAGCACGTCGCCCTGCCTCGCCGTCCGGGCTGTGTACAGGATGGCCACGTTGCTGTCCAAACGCAGCTCCCTCAGCACCGGTCGGCCGCCCGTCTGGTAGAGGAAGACGCTCCCAATCCTTTGCAAGTGGGGCACGGCCTCGTCCAGCCC
>NW_023194148.1:0-1863 GCF_002007445.2 Ailuropoda melanoleuca
AGAGATGGTGCCCACTTTCTATGGTTCAGCACTGCCTGTCTCTGCTGGGCTAGAGTTTCCTCCAAGTCTTGGAGTGTGAGACATCTGGCCCCTGAAGAAAAGCTAACAAACCTTGAAAAGCTAAATTCTCCCTTCTCATTTCTCTGTCAGCAGCTGCTATTTATTCTGGATTTCCTGCCTACCTCTTCCCATTGTTTATACTCCCCACTTCCTGGGGGGCTATTAAGAGTGGAACAGACAAGTTGTTTATTTCCCAAACCAACATTTTTGTCTTGGAAACCAGCCATCCAAGAGTTTCTCCTCCCTTTCCCCAGTTGCTGGCTTTGTGAGTGGGTGTGGGGCTCCTGGCCAACAGTAGAGGGAGAAAGGAGGGAACCAGGTCTGAGTTTGGGCTCCCCAGCCACCCAGGGCAAGGACATACCCTAGGGGACTCACACTCTGCAGTGTGGCTGCCCAGAGAACCCCCCCCCCGTCCAGCGGCAGTAGTCAGAGAGCAGACCCACTTCCAGCACAGTGCCACTGGCTTGGCCTTCACCCCTGCTTGCTGGCACCGAGCACCATCATATGCACAATCACTCAGATATACCCAAGCCCGGCCCGGGCCCCTCCTGGGTAGCCCAGGATCTCTGGTTCCTCTGGCAGAGTTTTGCTCATTTCCTTTCTAGGGTGGTTTCTAGAGTCTCCAGTCCCCAGACTTATGTCACTACCCCTGCACTGGTCACTCCTGGCACCTGGAAAAGTTCCAAAGGTGAAGCAGCTCCAGAGGGCGCCAAGGTACACAGTGGAACCTTGAGAGGCTGGGGAGGAAGGAGTTTGGGCAGAGACCTTGAAGCCTCTCAGTGGCAGAGCTTCTGAGGGAAGATGCATTCCCCTGTGTTTGGCGGGGGGTGGGGGCGGATGTGTAGGGAGGTGGTTCCTGGAGGAGGCGGCTAGGGTGAAGGCCTGAGGCTGGGAATGAGGGTGGGGCCTTCAGAGGAAAGAGTTTTCTGGAAGAGCTAGAACCACAGGAGCTAGAAGATAAGGCGGATATAGCCTCAGAACCCAGATGCCAGGCCCTTCCTTAGGACCCATACGTCCGACTTCAACGGAGACAGGGCTTCCACACTGAGGTAGGTGGGATCCTGACCAACAGCTCAACCAGCAGCTCTGGGAGGAATGTTGCTGGGATGGGGGGAGGGGCGCTCTGCTACCCTAAAAATGACTTAATTTCCTTCCACTCAAATAGCTTACTGAGTTCCTGCTCTGTTCAGTAAGCCCCCCCCCCAACCCTTCCCAGTAGTTTGCTCAGTTCACACCCCCCAAATCCCTCCATTCAGACCCTGCAGAGGTGTAGCATCTCCTGAGGAGGGAGCTCTTTCCTGAGACTGACTGGGGAAGACAGGGAGAGGGGCACCCCTGACAGTTCCCAGATCCAGCTTGAGTCCCCCAGGGAATGGACAAATAGGCAAGGAAATAAGGTAGGGGAGAGAGAGGTCAGGGGCAGAGGACCTCTTCCTGAATGCAAAGTCCACAAGGTTAACCCCTCATTTGCAGAAACTCTCTCCTCCCAGCCCCACCCTCACTGTGGCTCAGCAGCAGGAATGGGAGAGCTCAAGAGTACTACTGTGGCCAGAGACATTTGCATGAAGCCCTCAGGGTGGCTGGTGCAGGATGCAGGCAAATTAGGGACGTGATGTGATTGAGAGAGGCCTCAGGGCCCAGGGCTACTCTCAGGTAGGAGCACCCCAAGCCTTCTCTCCAGCGGGAGCAAGGTTAGAGGCAGTAGCAGAGCAACCTGCGTCAGTCCCTCGGAACACTGGGGGTAAGGAGAGAGGCAAGAGCAGAGAGAGCTCCCCCAGAGGATGCTGTCCTGTAGGCTAGGGG
>NW_023194148.1:6354-9257 GCF_002007445.2 Ailuropoda melanoleuca
AATATTTAATACTCACAGTCTATGCATACCCCGTGACTGAGTAATTTCACCCCAGGTATATATCCAACAGGAATGCATACATAGGTTTTCCAAAAGGCATACGAAATAATATTTAAAGCAGCAGTTTTCATAATAACCCCAAATTGTGTAGTTCAAAGCCTGGGTGGCTCAGTTCGTATAGCATCCAACTCTTGATTTTGTCTCAGGTCATGATCTCAGGGTCATGAGATCGAGTCTGGCATCAGGCTCAGCACTGGACCTGGAGCCTGCTTGAGGCTGCTTACGACTCTCTCTCCCCTCGCCCTATGCGCCTACCCCCTGCCCCAACCCACCGTGCACACGCTTTCTCTCTCTCTCTAAAAAAAAAATTAAATTAAAATCACATTAATCTTAGGAACAACTGACAACTGAATTTTAATGGAAATAATGGAAATTCATACACACTGGAATATCTTTAGTCTGATGAATGAAAGTAACTACCAGTGTTTCATTCTAAGCACAGTGAAAATATTCTTCAAAAATGAAGGAAAAGTAATACATTTTCAGACCAATAAAAGCAGACTTAGAAATTGAAAATACACAAATCACCTAATGAGAATACCAGTTATTATGGAAAAAGTAAATATCAAATAGAAATTAAGGAGATCACAGATGCCTGAATTTCACATTTGAAGTGAAGGTATGAAAATCAAACGAAGTGTCTCTAGATTTTGAATTTTTAACTGGAGAAAAGTTATGTTCTATGAATACATATGATTTGTTAAAAGCAGCCATTCACTTGACTCTTACCTATTCTGAAATTTTAAGTCCTGTAGAAATTTCATCTAAAATAGTTTTAAGAGGGGTACCTGGCTGGTTCAGTTGCTGGAGCATGCGACCCTTGATCTCGGGGTTGTAGGTCCGAGCCCCTCACTGGGTGTAGATATTACTTAAAACATAAAATCTAAAAAATAAAATATTTTTAAGAAACACACAACGATGATACTTAAAGTCAGCATTGGATTTGGATTTTTAAAAATTGATTAATGATTTTTGCCTAGTGGAATTTTATGCAAATTTGGACATGGCCTTGAAAAAAATTTTAACTATACCACTCACGATGGCATTCTATAAAAGAAGTTTTATAAGCTGCAGTTACTTAAAAATTATTTAAGATCCTCACCTGGTCAAGAGAAATTGCCAAACATTCAATCTCCCAATAGAAAATGAGCTAAGCGAAGAAGTAGATTTTGAAAATATTTATGACATGTTCATTGTCACTTACTATCAAGGAAATGCAAATGAAAACCACCATGAGGTATCTTCTCACACCTGTCAGAATGGCTAAAATCAACACAAGAAACAACACATGTTGGCAAGATTGTGGAGAAAAAGGAACACTTGAATACTGTTGGTAGGACTGCAAGCTGGTACAGCCACTGTGGAAAACAGTACGGAGGTTCCTCAAAAAGTTAAAAATAGAACTACCCTACAGAGCCAGCAATGGCACTACTGGGTATTTACCCAAAGAACACAAAAACACTAATTCAAAGGGATACGTGCACCCCCATGTTTATAGCAGCGTTATTTACAATAGCCAAATTATGGAAGCAGGCCAAGTGTCCATCAAGTGATGAATGGATAAAGAAGATGAGGCATATATATATATATATATATAGAGAGAGAGAGAGAGAGAGAGGGAGAGAGAGAGAGAGAGAGAATATTATTCAGCTATAAAAAGGAATGAAATCTTGCCATTTGCAATGACATGGATAGAGGTAGAGAGTATAATACTAAGCAAAATAAGTCAGTCAGAGAAAGACAAATACCATACGATTTCACTCTTTTGGAATTTAAGAAACAAAACAAACAAAGGGAAAAAGAGAAAGACAGACAAATGAAGAAACAGACTGTTAATTGTAGAAAACAAACTGATGGTTATCAGAGAGGAGGTGGGTGGTGGGGGGATGGATGAAACCGGTGATGGGGATTAAGGAATGCCCTTGTCGTGATGAGCACTGGGTGATGTATGGAATTGCTGAGAATAATATAATATGTGCACCTGAAATTAATACAGTACTGTATGTTAACTAACTAGAATTACAATAAAAACTTAAAAAGCCAAAAAAAAAAAAGGAAGAAAGAAAGAAAATTTTATTCATGTGTTTGCCTCCATTAAAACCAGTTTAGTAAAATTGTAATAAATTCTGTTTTGGGTATGAATAAAATAATGCTGTGAGCTAATACACCGACTTTTCAGTTCTTTAATATTTTTCAACTATTTTAGTGTTCTAGAAAAATTCATCATTAAAAATGTATATCAGAACACACATTTTCCTTTTCCCTCAGGCTCCGATTGGCTGCACTCTACAGTATTACTCAGAAAGTTCTAATAGTGCTTTCTGTTCATTTTACCTGTTCTCTCCTTTCTTGACTCCTTTGGGTAGAGTGAGTAGCACTCTGAGGTGACCTTAATGCCTTTACAGATCCTTCCAAGTTGAGCTGATCCAGCTCAGGGTCCATGTAGGAAAAAATGGGAAGAGGTGGTAGAAGATAGAAGCTTATGGGAGGGCCCTGTGCTGCTGGGGAGCAGACCTCTTAATAGCTTAAGGACAGGACTTTGTTCAGCAGTGCAGGTGCTCTAAACACCAGTGGCAAGGCTGCTCCGTGACAGCCAGAAGTTGGAGACTGCAGCCAACTGTCACTGCTGGAACAGAAAAAAACTGCCTTTCAGTTTCCTCTGTAGGCCCTACTGGCAGAATGCCAGGATGCCAGCTAAGGGTCTAGGAAATGTGGTTTCAGTAGTTTGAGCCCCAGCCTCACAGAGCAGAGAAAAGAAGACTGCATCTAGAGTTGAGAGACAATTGCTTAATAACCAGACCTGCTGCAGGCCTGGAGTAGGTTCACTCATTCTTTCTCCTAGG
>NW_023194149.1:0-1084 GCF_002007445.2 Ailuropoda melanoleuca
CAGCAGTCTCCAAAGTTAGACTTTCTAGGTTCATATCTGGAGGACCTTGGCAAGTCCCTTAGCTTTTCGGGCTTTCTTTTCCACATCTGTAGAGTGGGGATAACAATGCTAAACATTCCATTGGGTTAACTAAAATGCTATATGTAAATCCGATAGCACCAAGGCCATCAAACCTCAGCCAATGGATGACTTGCTGACTAGTTAATCCTAACTTCCAGCCCAGATGAACCACATGGTTCTAGGACTCAGGGGAGTGTCACCAATAAAAGCTTCTGAGACACCCACACCTTCTTTGGTTTAGTCTTACCTTATTTTTGTTCCTCAAGAAACAGAACAAAATAATACCCAGCCCACTGAGCTGAATGACACTCAAGTAAAATATGAGATCCAAGCAAGACCAGTAGAGATCACGCAAAATGTTGGGAGAGGAAAGGCTACAAAAGATGACTGAAAGAAATAAAGAAAGAGGACCCACCGCATCCTGGAGGAATCAGAGCACAATGTAGAAACCGCCAGCTGAATGGGGTTAAGGTTTAGTTCAGGGCAGGGCAAAGGGGCGCGAACCACCAGGTAAAGTNACGAACCACCAAGTAAAGCGCCTGCTTCTCTTGGGCATGGCAGAGCCCTAGATAGAATGGAGGGACACTGTGTGTGTTTAGAGAGAGAAAACTGCAGACACCATGTAAATATACCCGCTCCTGATGAATCAAAGTGCTGTTTACCATCCTTCCCAGAGAGAAAAAAATCACTGAGGCCCCCTGGTGGGTGGCAAATACCAGAGCCATGAGCTATTCAAAAGAACACACTCTTGCTTGGATCACAGGATGAGGCTGGAAGCTGCATTTTGCTGGTTACACTGCATTTTATCTACCCCTTTATTGTTGCCAAACCACANCACCCCTTTACTGATGCCAAACCACATTTCTTCTCTGTTAGGGTAGAGGCCATTTTTATTCTAGGCAGCTTTTCAACAAGTTTTTTCTTTTTTCTTTTCCCTAACCAGTGCTCAGTTTGAGAACACTTTCTGATAGAAACTCTGGAAGTAATGTCAGGCCTCTACAGCTGGTAACCCTATGCTTTCCCC
>NW_023194150.1:0-1902 GCF_002007445.2 Ailuropoda melanoleuca
CAGTTTGGGAGTCCGGGAAGTTCAAGATCAAAGTGCTCCCTGATTCCATTGTGAGTGAGAGTGCTTGGGGTTGAGGAGGAGTGTGAGTGAGAGAGAGAGAAAAAGGGAGAGAGAAACTGGGAGGAAGAAAGGAACTAAACTCTTCAGTGTCTCTTCTTATAAAGATACTAATCCCAAGACAAGGGGCCTACCCGCATGATCTCATCTAAACCTACTTACATCCTGAAGACCCCATCTCTAAATACTATTGCCCCAGGGGTTGGGGCTTCAACATGTGAATTTTGAGGGGACACAATTATTCAGTCCTGTCCTTCACATTAACCTATATTGATAATCAGCCTCTCTACTTAGAAACACAACATTGGATTTTGGATTTGAAGAAACAGGACCAAGCATGGAGTAATAATCCCACCTTAATATAGACATTAATGCACTTTGGGGCACTAGATATGAGAAAGAAAAAGGTATAGAAGACAGACAGTTTAATACATTTTCAGGCAATTGATGTTGTGTGGACTTAATTTTATCTTTGGGTAGCTAAAATGATTGGATCCATGCCACAGACATGAATAATAAAAGGTAAAATTATTTTGATATGCAGAGCTCATGTACAGGCACCATGACTCAATATGTCAACACTTGGTCTCATAAATAGAATATATTTTTAAGTGTAACTCTAGCTTTCATATATTTTTGTTTTTTGAATTCTATTCAATTTCCCAGGAAACTGGGCACTGGAGTTGTCAAGTATTCTAATCTTATCAAAATTAATTTCTAAATGACTGTTTTACTATAGCAATTATTTTAATTAATTCATTTTTAAAGAATTAAAATTTTTTCCAGTAGAATTTTCAATTTAGAAATAGATTTAAAAATATTTTAATTTTACATTACAGCCATTTTAAGTGCACACTGTAAAATGTGGGTTGAATAACACCAAAAGGGCTCAGAGACATCCGATTCAGCGCAATGAGAATTCTCTCTGACTGTTTACATCGGCAGTTCCCATCTCCTTCAAGGTAACATTGGAATCTCATTTTTTTCAGATGATAAATCATGGCAATATCAGAATGTTTATATAGCATGAGTTATTTCATTCTTCAGGTAAAAGGAAAAATGACAATATTTTTATTGCATCCATATGGAGCACGGAACTAGTTGTCGTGTAGGCTGATTTAAGAAATGCTCTTATTTAAAATCCATTTAAAGCGACTTTGCAAAGTCTAAGCTATAAACATGAAATGACCAGAACATAGTGGAGCCAATGTGACCATTTCAGCCATCTCAATAATGGATTCCAATGGCTGCTGCTAAAGCAGTTGTGCACACATCAACATCTATCATTAGGACAGCCCACAGGATTAGCTGGGCAACACCGCATCAGGTTNACATCTATCATTAGGACAGCCCACAGGATTAGCTGGGCAACACCGCATCAGGTTGTACTGTTTGTGTGACTGTGTGTTTGCCTGAATGTATACACACATTGTATAGCTTACCTGCTGTCATCAAATATGAAGTTCATTGGGATGATCCGAGTTTCTGATAACCAACAAGCTCATATTGAATTATTGTACCAATGGCAGAATTTGGGAAAGGGTCAGATTTTCCAAATATCGTGGTATCAATCCAATTATCTATCTTTAGGAAGTCATTCTAAACTTGAAGTACATCTTTTGTAGTTTTGCTGTTTGTTCTAATATTCGTGAGTAGAAATGCAGACTTTCCAAATTAAAATAAAATCAGATAATACCATCTGGCACTATGGGAACGATTAAAAAAATGTTTATATACCTTAAATAATTGCATTTTTTAAATAAAAGGGGAGAAAATTCTAATATTTTATTGCTCTACAGTGTTCCATACATGTCAAATGCAATGAAGCTTAGGTGAAGAAAAAAA
>NW_023194151.1:0-216 GCF_002007445.2 Ailuropoda melanoleuca
TTCTTATTGGTAATAAACCAAGGCGTCCAGGAAAACACATCAAGCACACATGAGCGTTTTCATTGGGGACCAGTTTCCACATTGGGTGTAGGGGCCTGGGAAGGGTTCAACGCTTGGGGCCAAGAAAAAAAGTGTGAGGATAAAGCCCTTGACATCACATTGGCCTTTTGGATGGTGGACAGGAATCAAGTTGCTTTCATACCCTGATTGAAACCC
>NW_023194151.1:446-661 GCF_002007445.2 Ailuropoda melanoleuca
GAAGCCTGACGAGAGTGCCACATAGTGGTCTCATGAGACACCACACAGCCAGGGATATATCAAAGAACATCAAGTCTCATGAGTATGAGTGCATGAAAGAAAAGTTTCAGTAATTTCGAGGACTCAGCGCCCTTCTTATTGGTAATAAAGAAGCGCATCCAGGAAAACATCTCCAGCTAACATCGGACTTTGGGGACGCAAATTCCACATTGGTT
>NW_023194151.1:831-1039 GCF_002007445.2 Ailuropoda melanoleuca
AAACATAATTAGGCCAAAACACGCTTCTACCGAAATGATTGCTTCTTGGGTAAATCCTATCAAAAATGGTGGTGGCAATATAAGGAAAAGGTCAAAAACATGCCCGTCCAAAAAACACTCTACAGGGACCGTCTTAGCACTATCCTCGTCCTTCGTGAATAGGGAAACAGGAGGGAAAGTGTTCGCGGAAGCCTGAGGAGACTGCCAT
>NW_023194151.1:1179-1356 GCF_002007445.2 Ailuropoda melanoleuca
GCGCATCCAGGAAAACATCTCCAGCTAACAGCGGACTTTGGGTACGCAAAATCCACATTGGTTGTATTGGCCTGGGAAGTATCCAGCACTTAGAACGAAGAAACAAAATATCAAGGTAAAGCCATTGAAGTCACTTCGTCCTTATGGAAGTTGGAACAAGAATCAAGGTGCTTTGGT
>NW_023194152.1:0-302 GCF_002007445.2 Ailuropoda melanoleuca
GATACGAACCCTTCATCGGTTATATGTATACATGTATACCATGTATTTACAAGGAAGTTTGGAGGACCACGCAAGAGTCAGAGTTTTGGTGAAGGAAATGACTTTGTTGGAAGACAAGAGAGGGAGAAGCTTTGCCGTTCATTGGCTGGAAGTAGGTATATTGGCACCTCTATCAGTTAAAATCTTGGATTTTGGGGCACCTGGGTAGCGCAGTTGTTAGGTGGCTGCCTATGGCTCAGGGCGTGATCCTGGCGTTCCAGGATCGAGTCCCACATCGGGCTCCTCCGCTGGGAGCCTGCTTC
>NW_023194152.1:449-1315 GCF_002007445.2 Ailuropoda melanoleuca
CTTGGATTTTTCCACTGACCCAGCTCAGTCCTGCTAAACTCACTCACTCACTCACTCTGTGTAAGTTGTATTGTCCCAGGAAGTTTTCCATGCCACCTGAATATTATATTTTATCAGCACAAAGTCATTCCTAACATTATCCCATGATCTTTTTAATGTCTTTGGAACGTGTAATAATGTATCCTTTCAAATATCTCTTATGTTGGTTATTAGTGGTTTCTCTTTTTCCTTTATCAGTCTTGTCTGGGTGATCATTTTCATTATTTGTTTCAAAGAGCAACTTTTGCTTCATTGGCCCTATTTCTTATATATTTGTTTTCTATTTAATTAATTAATGCTTTCATTAATTTGTCTTTATTACTTTATTTTTCCTTTGGCTTTACTTTCAATATTTTTAATTTTTTTAATTTTTAATTTTTTAGAGAGGGTGGGGTGGGTGCAGAGGGAGAGTGAGAGAGAATCCCAAGCAGACTCCATGCCCACCCAGCACGTGAGTCCGACATGGGGCTGGATCTCACGACCCCGAGATCACGACCTGAGCCGAAATCAGGAGTCAGTCGCTCAACCAACTGAGACACTCAGGCGCCCCTTTACTGTCCCTTTTATATTTTTGGGGAGATAGATGAAGAATTAGTTAATTTTCACCTTGTCTTTTCATAATGCTGTGGGTGCAGGAAGGTGTTAAATTGCCCTCTGCACACTTCTATGGCTGCAACTGACAAGCTTCAATATCTGGTATGTTCATAATCGTGTAGTTCAAATATTTTCTAACTTTTAACTCAATTGAAATTTCCCTTTGGCCCCTGGATTATTTAGTAGTTTTTAATTTCTAAGAAGATGGGGATTTTCTAATTATTTGTTAGGTT
>NW_023194153.1:0-251 GCF_002007445.2 Ailuropoda melanoleuca
CATCTCACTGCCTCTCAGAAATGCTTTATGCAAATTAGCACTCTATTCTTTTTGAAACATTCCTGCCCTGGTTTTTATGACACCCTACTCACCCGGTTTTCTTCTGGGCATGTTATCTCTCCTTTGCCCAATTTGTTTGTATCTATGTATGTATGTATGTATAATTTTTAATTGACCTATAGTGGATATCCAATATTTTATTAGTTTCAGGTGTGCAACACAGTTACTTGGCAATTACATACATTATATAC
>NW_023194153.1:273-598 GCF_002007445.2 Ailuropoda melanoleuca
TACAAAGTGTACTTACCATCTGTCACCATATAAAGTTATAACAGTATTATGGACTGCTCCCTATGCTGTACTTTTCATCCTTGTGACTTATTTATTTTATACTTGGAAATTTACACCTCTTAATTCCCTTACTCTATTTCATCTATTTCCCCCTCTCGTTTTCCCTCTGGCAAATACTACTTTGTTCTCTGTATTTATGAGTCTGTTGCTGTTTTTGTTTACTCATGTTTTTAGAATCCACATATAAGTGAAATGATGTGATACTTGTCTTTCTCAGTCTGACTTATTTCACTTTGCATAATATCTTCTAGGTATTCATGTTATC
>NW_023194154.1:0-1513 GCF_002007445.2 Ailuropoda melanoleuca
GTAGCCCCTAGATTTGTGCAGTGCACAGCCCTTACAACCAATACAACTAATACATGATGGCCAGTCAGTATACCCTGCCCCATTCTTTTACCACCTCCAGAAAAATGTGAGTGTGTGAGTGTGAGTACGTGAATGCATGACTCTGAGCCTAGAACTGTCAAACTTCCTGTGTCAAGAGCTTTCATAGGTCCTGGTCCAAAAACAATGTATCAGTTGCTTGGGCTTCGTTTCACCTCTACCTAGTTCTCTTTTCTCTCTCTCATTCTCTCTCTCTCACTCCCTCTGTCCAGTGTATCTACTTCTGACCCAACCCGCCAGCTAAACATCCAGTCGGTTCTTGTGATGGGCCAGACACATGGGGTTATGCTGAATATCCAAATACCCCCAAACTCTGTCTCAAGGGAACTTTGGACTCAGATTTCAAGAAAGAGTTTGCCTCTTCAAAGAAGGCAAAAATCAGTCAACATCGTACCTCCTTTTTTTTTTATATTTCTTACTCAGGACTTGAGAAAGTGGGAGGAGACAAGCTCATTGAGGTCAGATGGGGTGTTAGACTCCAAAGTCCTATTTGTATAATTCAAAACTCTATGAGAGCCCATTCGCTCTGGACTTCAGCCAAGAGCACTCGAGAGTCATGTCCAAACCAAAGTATAAAAGAAAGCAGAACACCTGAGTGTCCCAAAGTCTTATTTCCTCAAGCTAGTCTCCTGACATCAAGTTGGTTGAAGCTTGAGAGGGTGTCTGAACTTTCTCCCACCTCTCACTCATGCTTCATTTGAGGCTCCAGAACAGCTGGGCTGGATGATGTAGCCCATCCACGTCTCGTTGGCGGGCTGGTTAGTCTGGGGTGTTTAACTGGGACTGCTCATCTCTGCTCCGTGTGGTGTTTCATCCTCCAGTAGGCCAGCCCTATGGATTAGCCCTACATATATCCGTACACACATCCATATATACCCCTGAATATATACGAATTTTTTGGCCACTGGGAATAACCTAGAGATTATTCCCCATCTGAACAGTTGAGGCAGACAACTAGTTGTCTCTCAAATTCCATTTACCCCCACCTTCTACAGTAAAACAGTTTTAGCTGGGCACATGGCAAAGGACAGCATTTCCCAGCATCCCTTGCAGCTAGGGGTGGCTACGTTCCTACCAATGGAACATGAGTGGAAGTGATGTATGTAACTACCAGTTCACCTACTTAAAGAGAATCCACTATTCCTGAACTTTCTCTCTTTCCATATTCCCCTGAGCTATGTTATGGAAATAGTGGTGACCAGCTTCAACTACGCACATGAGGACAATACCCTGGGTGATGACAGAACCACAAGAAGGAAGGAGGCTGGGTCTTGGATGATCTCAAAGGAGCAGAACCATCTACTTACCCAAGACATCTACTTACCTCCAAGCTATTACATGAAAAAGAATTTTCTTTTTTTTTAAATTTAAATTCCATTAACATATATTGTATTATTAGTTTCAGAGGTAGAGTTTAGCAATTCATCAGCTGCAC
>NW_023194155.1:0-556 GCF_002007445.2 Ailuropoda melanoleuca
CATCTGTCAAAAACAATTAGAGGAAATTATTAAATATTTTGACTGCCCAAGATTATGGTTAACAGTTGGAGCAAACAATAGGCTAACTAAATAATTCTTTGAAAATCTGCAACATGAGATGTCCATAGGGGGCTCTGAAAAGACCTGACATATTTCTGGGGATCTCGGAGGTCACCTGCATGCTTAGGGCTGCTCATATGCCAAGGGATGTGTATATGCTAACAGAAAACCTGAGAAGAGCTTAAACACTTGTCTTAGTTTGTTCAGACTGCTATAATACAAATATCAGAAACTGAATGGCTTATAAACAACAAACATTTATTTCTCACAGTTCTAGAAGCTGGGAAGTTNTTCATGTCTGATGAAGGCCTACTTCCACATAGGTGGCATTATCTCACTGTGTCCTCACATAATGGAAGGGGCAAGGAATCTCTCTCAGAAAAAGAAGTTTTATAGACATGCTAATTCTATTCATGAGGGCTCTACCTGTGCGACCTAATCATCTCCTAAAGGCCCCAAGTCCTAATAATATCACTTTGGAGGCTGGGATTTCAAC
>NW_023194156.1:0-195 GCF_002007445.2 Ailuropoda melanoleuca
CATCGCACTACTGGGTGTTTACCCCAAAGATACAGATGTAGTGAAGAGAAGGGCCATATGCACCCCAATGTCCACAGCAGCATTGTCCACAATAGCTAAATCTTGGAATGAGCCAAGATTCCCTTCAACAGATGACTGGATTCAGAAGATGTGGTCCATATATACAATGGAATATTACTCAGCTATCAGAAAGAA
>NW_023194156.1:242-587 GCF_002007445.2 Ailuropoda melanoleuca
GAATTCTCAATATTTGCTGCAACATGGACGGTACTGGAGGAGATAATGCTAAGTGAAATAAGTCAAGCAGAGAAAGCTATTATATGATTTCTCTCATCTATGGAACAGAAGAACTAGGATGATCGGTACGGGAAGAAAGGGATACAGAAGGGGGGGTAATCAGAAGGGGGAATGAATCATGAGGGACTATGGACAATGAGAAACAAACTGAGGGAATCAGAGGGGAAGGAGGTGGGAGATTGGAATAGACCTGTGATGGGTAATAAGGAGGGCGCGAATTGCATGGTGCACTGGGTGTTATA
Source organism: Ailuropoda melanoleuca (assembly GCF_002007445.2). Lineage (NCBI taxonomy): Eukaryota > Metazoa > Chordata > Mammalia > Carnivora > Ursidae > Ailuropoda > Ailuropoda melanoleuca. The sequence goes on from NW_023194156.1 coordinate 545, forward strand.
CGCAACTAATGAATCATGGAACTTTACATCAAAAACCAGGGAT
>NW_023194157.1:0-210 GCF_002007445.2 Ailuropoda melanoleuca
CTGCTTTATTTCCAATGAGAAGGGCGCTGAGTCCTCGAAAATCCTGTACCTTTTCATTCATGCTCCCTTACACATGAGAGATGATGATCGTTGATATTTCCCTGGACTATGTGGGGTCTCAGAGCACTATGGGGCACTCTCGTCAGGCTTCCGCAACAACTTTCCCTCATGTTTCCCTATTCACGAAGGGTGATGACAGTGCTAAGACGG
>NW_023194157.1:423-654 GCF_002007445.2 Ailuropoda melanoleuca
TGTTCCACCTTCCATAAGGCCGTCGTGACTTCAAGGGGTTTCCCCTCACACTTTGTTTCTTGGTTCTAAGGGCTGCATCCTTCCCAGGGCCCTACACACAATGTGGAATCGGGGTCCCCAGTGAAAAGGCTGCTGTTCGCTGGGCTGTTTTCCTGGACCTTCTGCTTTATTACCAATGAGAAGGGCGCTGTGTCCTCGAAAATCCTGAACCTTTTCATTCATGCTCCCTTA
>NW_023194158.1:0-573 GCF_002007445.2 Ailuropoda melanoleuca
CATTTTCTTGACAAATAATATTGAACAAAAATGGTATTTGATTATATTATACCATTTGTACTTCATCAAGCGTTAGTTCTTTGCCTGGTAGTTGTTCCTATTTTGAATATTACAAAATTGCCAGTTGTTACAATTAGCATTATTCACCAGCTTAATTCATTTTGAGCTTTAGTTTTCCTATTACCATTTTTATAATCCAGGCAACCATTTCTCTTCATTCCTGAAGGTTCTAATTCTTTTGTGTCTTATTGTGAAGTTCATTTTCAGTGAATTCCTGAATTCTTCATTNAAGTTCATTTTCAGTGAATTCCTGAATTCTTCATTAGGACCTATCCTAATTGTATTCCCACATGTTAATTTTCTAAGTCTCTCAAAACTCTTGGAGTAGATTCTCTTTCTAAAACAATGGGTTATGCCTACCATTTTTTCCCTGTGATTTTATGAAATCAGAGTTAAATAGATTTAACTATACCCTAGATTCTCTTACTTGAATATAATAACTTTAAGGTAACATGTTTTATTTCATAATGTAGACTTGAGGAAAAACTTATTAGTGTCGAATTTCAAAACCTG
>NW_023194159.1:0-2543 GCF_002007445.2 Ailuropoda melanoleuca
GAAGTTCTAGGCCAGAAACAATATCAAATTCCCAAAATGGAAACAGGAAACTCCGTTCTCTGGCGGAACAGGAGACTAGTAACTGAAGGGGGAGTGTCGAGAAAGAATCGAAACAGACCCATCGCAAACGCAGGCGTGGGAATGTTACGCCTTACGCTGACCCCAAAAGATGCTCCGTGTCGTGGCTCGGCAGGCAAACGTGAGTTGAAACCGCACGCCCGTGAGAGTGGACGGGGTTTAGAAGAGTGACACCGCCAAGTGCTGGGGAGCACGTGGGGGAGCTGGGACCCACACATGCTGCCGGGGCACCGGGGCCACTGGTGGCAGCCAGCAGGTGCAGCCGCTCTGGGAATCAGGTTGGCGACGTAAACACTTACTGTGTGACCCCGAGGTCCCTCTAGGTATCTCTCCGAGAGAACTGAAAGCCTATGTCTACGCTGACCTTGTCCACGAATGCTCATAGCAGGTTCACTCCTAATAGCCCTGACGCGGAGGCAGCTCAGACGCCTGTCAGCAGGTACACGGTAACAAGTTTCGGGGCAGCGTAGAGGGATGACGGCTCGGGGATGGGAAGGAAGGGGCGCCCACGACAGCGACAGCGGGGATCCGTCTCAAGGCGTTCCGCTCAGCGAAGGAAGCCAGACAGAGTTATATCCTAGATGCTTCCATTTCTACGAAACCTAGAAAAGGTAAGACTTACCGACACGGAAAGCAGAAATGCGGTGGCCTGAGCCACGGGTGGGGTGGGGGCTGACTGCCAAAGGTCACGGGGGCTTTTTAGCAGGATGCTCCCCAAGCTGGGCTGGGGTCGGAGTCCTGGAGCCCTGCTTCGTGGTCCCAGGGGTTTCTTTTTCCTTTCTCACGGGACGGCCTTGCAACAGAAAGCTTTATTACCATGAAGAAAGTCGTAGAACTTTTTTCTTTTTTTATTTTTTTAAATGTTATTTATTTTTGCAAGAGAGAGGGAGAGAGGGAGCACGAGCAGGGGGAGCGACAGGCAGAGGGAGAAGCCGAGTCCCCGCTGAGCAGGGAGCCCGATGCGGGACTCGATCCCACCACCCTGGGCTCCTGACCTGAGCTGAAGGCCGATGCTTCACCGACTGAGCCCCCCAGGCGCCTGAATTTTTTTTTTCTTGTCATGGGTGGACAGGTATGTTAAGTTTAAAAAAAAACATTTTAAAACTATGTACCCAAAATGATTCCATGTTTGTGAACTAAATCAATGGGCACAAAAGTCTGGAAATACATTGTCTAATTTCTGCGTATTTAAAAAAATTGCGTCTCAGTCCGTGAATGTGTTTTGCTTCCATGATGAAAACATATAGAAGGTGTTTGTAAGAATCCTGGGGACCCTCCAGTCCGGTCTCCTCCTCCTCGTCGTCTATTTTCTAAAACTTAATTATGGAGGTGATCGCACACTATCCATTTACCAAAACTGATAGAATTAAATGTACATAGGTGTATTTTATTGTATGTAAACTATACCCCCGAAAGCGCGACGTTAGCAGAAGTGGAGAAATCCGTGTATAAGGTCTGGGGATTGTAGGGATGGTGTCCTGTTGTGATGTCGTGCTGCGCGGGGTGTCACCCCCGGGAGAGGCTGGCGCCCCCAGGAGCTGACGAGGCAGGGCAGGGCCCTCCCCTAGAGCCTTCAGAGGGCACGTGGCCCTGCCGACACCTTCATTTCAGATTTCTGGTGTCTGAAACCACGGGGGACTAATGTCCTGTCGTTTCAAGCCACACAGTTTACAGAACTTGGTTCCGGCAGCCCTGGGAGACTCACACAGAGAGAGGGCTCTGACCCTCTGATGGTAGTGACGTTAGAACCAGTGGAGGAAAGGGATGGGTCATAAAACGTGCCGGACTAATTGGTAATCCTTCAGGGAAAAAATAATCCCGTTGTACTCCTTAAAAAAATTAAAAAAATTCAGATGGACAAAAGGTTAAATTTGTAAACTCTGTGCCCAGGAGCTGTCCCTCCTCGTCCCCAGCCCCTGACGGTCGCTGAGCTACTTTCTCTCCGTGGATTTGCCTGTTCCGGATGTTTCCTAGAAATGGAACCATACGGTGTGTGGCCGGGTGCCTGGCTTCCTCCACTCAGCATTTGCATTTCCCTGACCCACTCATACTCTTTGTAATCGGAGCTGGAGTTTTAAAGGTGGGATATTTCTGGGGCACCCGGGTGGCTCAGTCGGTGAAGCATCCGACTGTAGATTTTGGCTCAGGTCATGATTTCAGGGTTGTGAGATCGAACAGTGGGATGTTTCTGGAGCTCCAACTTTTGTCATCCTTTGAAAACCGTGGAAGGCAGGTCGCCCTGGGCTGATTTCCCACGGGGGCTCCTGCACGCACCTGCTTTCTCTCTTTTCAACTCCTGCCTGCGATTCTGGACTTGGGGCCCTACCCAGCTCCCGGGCTCTGGATGGACGCCCCCAGGAGGGAGGGGTGCTGTTTTGTCTCATGCTGCCCCCGGACTCTGGGTGTCCAGCAGGTGTTAGATGTCCTTATTATGTTACTAGGTGCCTGCTCCAAAAAGAGCCTGA
>NW_023194160.1:0-804 GCF_002007445.2 Ailuropoda melanoleuca
AGGTCTGCATAGTAGTTATTCCATTATGTAGTTTATAAAGTGAAGTCTCAACTACGTACAGGCATGTATTGCACATATGGGAGACTGACTGTAATGCGCCCTTTCGGTGCTAGAATAGTGACCACATAGACCTTTGGCCCAAAGCTCCCATGCAGGCCAGGGGTCCATGTGAATCTTTACCAAATCCTTTCACCATTAATGATTCATGACAATATTAGGCACGTGTTCAAGGCCCTTTCCCAGCCAGCATCCCCTTTTACCCTCACAGTCACTGGGCCTCCGCTCTGGGTGCTTCCCTCCTCCTAAAGCCACGACCAGCGGACAGCCCCGTCCGCACTCTGACGCCGCATGTGAGAGCTGCACCAAAGGCCCTTCCACCCGCACTCTGCGACCAGAGAAAGAGAGCTGTTCAGGCCCGAGGCTTTGTGGATTTTATAGATGTGGGGAGCAGAGCATCAGGCTGCTGCCGTTCTCCTCTGTCGCCACCGGTCCATTTAGTGCCTCTCTTGTTGCCTTTGGGAAAATGATGTCTTGCAGTGACCCAAACACCACCTGTCTGGAGTGACATTAGGCTCCTGACCTTCCTTTTGCTGCTTATTATGTCTCAGTTGGTCTGTCCGTGGGACTTGGCCACTTGTTTTCATCCTGAGAAGGTGGAGGGTAGGCAATCTGAACTCTGAGAGGAGCAGGAATGGAAAAAGGGAGTTTGGATGTGTGAAGCACATACCGAGGACTCAGCTGTGCAAGGAGAAAGGCTTTGGGCAGGAAGAAGAGGCTCCTCTGAGGGTCCTGTTTCCAGCACAC
>NW_023194161.1:0-341 GCF_002007445.2 Ailuropoda melanoleuca
AAAGCCAGGATATCTTCCTCTTTGCTGGTCTATTCTCTGTGTTCTGTAACACTGACCCACAGGTTTTGTAAACTCCAGTCCTACGGAAGCTCAGATATTGTCTCAGACTGAATAGATTCCACCTCAGTCTTTCCCCAGTGCTGTTCCTCTGGCCTGGGGCACGCCTCTCTGACATCATCTAGCAGTGACAGCCTTCCCTTCCTTTGGACTTCAGACTTCCCTTTACTACAATCATTATGTCTGTGCTTACCTGTTCAGTGTTTGTCTTCTAGCCTAGGCGGGGAGGTTGCACGGTCCATGTCTTCCTTATTCAGTGGTGAAACCCGAGTGTCTAGTATGAC
>NW_023194161.1:704-2667 GCF_002007445.2 Ailuropoda melanoleuca
AAAGCCAGGATATCTTCCTCTTTGCTGGTCTATTCTCTGTGTTCTGTAACACTGACCCACAGGTTTTGTAAACTCCAGTCCTACGGAAGCTCAGATATTGTCTCAGACTGAATAGATTCCACCTCAGTCTTTCCCCAGTGCTGTTCCTCTGGCCTGGGGCACGCCTCTCTGACATCATCTAGCAGTGACAGCCTTCCCTTCCTTTGGACTTCAGACTTCCCTTTACTACAATCATTATGTCTGTGCTTACCTGTTCAGTGTTTGTCTTCTAGCCTAGGCGGGGAGGTTGCACGGTCCATGTCTTCCTTATTCAGTGGTGAAACCCTAGTGTCTAGTATGACTCCTTTGGTACATTGCAGCTATTTAATGAGCTTGTGCCAAATAAGCTTGCTAAATAAGTTAATAGAACAGGTTCTCTCACTAGGCTGTGTCATTGCTATGAAGACATGTCAAACATGATCCCTTGTCCCCACAGTACTCACGGATGGTTTCATCAGGCTGCTAGAACCTCAGAGAAAGGGAGAAGGCAAGGATGTTTGCTATATAAAATAGAAAGTGGATCATGAATGTCCATGGATCCATTAATCACACGTTAGAGTATTTGATAGCAACCTTTAGGGACGGAAATAGAGAATAGCAATAGATTTAATTTTCCTGAGGCAGAAATGTGAATTGTTTGTTCTATAAGGCGAGTATGCTGAGCTGTTACTTTGCTGATAAGTGAACCCAGCAGCCCACCCAACACATCACTTACTAGCTCCATGGTTTTAAAACATATTGCCATATACCCAGTAATAGTTCAAGGTACTACTCTACATAGATTATAAATGCTGTATAGGTACTCTTCAGGATTAATTCACATTCGTTAGCTTGAGATATAACCCTCCTAAGTTTGAAGAAGCCTAATATTATGAGCAGTAGAGTATATATTATGTAGACCTAGTATATATGTACTTATTCATATACTTACAGTCCTATATACATGGAATATATAATAATAAAATAAGAATGGTTATTATTTATCAAATACCACATTCAGTTTAACTTTTTTATTGTAGTAAAATACACATAGCATAATATTTACCATGTTAACCATTTCTTAAGAGAACACTTCAGTGGTATTAAGAACATTAATACTGTTGGTGCAACCATCACCATAATCCATCTCCAAAGCTCTTTCCATTTTTCCCAACTGAAACTCTATAACAATGAAATGAAAACTCTCTACTCTCCCTCCTCCCCGTCCCTGGAACCATTGTACTTTCTGTCTGTGATTTGAAAATGCTAGATAACTCATATAAATGAAATCATGGAATATTTGTCTTTCTCTCCTTCATTCCTCCTTAAAAAGATCTCAGATCACCAGTGATCTTGATCTCATCTCACTGCCTCTCAGAAATGCTTTATGCAAATTAGCACTCTATTCTTTTTGAAACATTCCTGCCCTGGCTTTTATGATACCCTACTCACCCGGTTTTCTTCTGGGCATGTTATTTCTCCTCTGCCCAATTTGTTTGTATCTATGTATGTATGTATGTATAATTTTTAATTGACCTATAGTGGATATCCAATATTTTATTAGTTTCAGGTGTGCAACACAGTTACTTGGCAATTACATACATTATATACATGCTTATGTACAAAGTGTACTTACCATCTGTCACCATATAAAGTTATAACAGTATTATGGACTGCTCCCTATGCTGTACTTTTCATCCTTGTGACTTATTTATTTTATACTTGGAAATTTACACCTCTTAATTCCCTTAATCTATTTCATCTATTTCCCCCTCTCATTTTCCCTCTGGCAAATACTACTTTGTTCTGTGTATTTATGAGTCTGTTGCTGTTTTTGTTTACTCATGTTTTTAGAATCCACATATAAGTGAAACGATGTGATACTTGTCTTTCTCAGTCTGACTTATTTCACTTTGCATAATATCTTCTAGGTATTCATGTTATC
>NW_023194163.1:0-4616 GCF_002007445.2 Ailuropoda melanoleuca
CTTTAGCAGCAAAGATTCAAAAGTTGGGGGTTGCACACCCAGTGCTGGTAAAAGGGATTCAAAGAGATCTGAGTGGAGCACCACAGACGAGACTGTCTTCCAAAGTGGCTGGACCATTTTGCACTCCCAACACCAGTGAATGAGAGTTCCAGCAGCATTTGGTGTTGTTAGTGTTCTGGATTTGGGCCATTCTGACAGGTATGTGGTGGTAGCTCATTGTTTTAATTTGCATTTCCCTGATGACAAATGTGTGGAGCATCTTTTCATATGCTTATTTGTTATTTGTATATCTTCTTCGAGTTCTTTTTCAGTTTTTTCTTCTTTTGGTTAAAGGGAGAACCTTGAAATTTTTCCTTACTTGCTCTACTTGCTATGACTCTCTCATGCATAAAAATTATTCTAATGTGGGATCCTTTGGTTTGTAAACAGGCCCTTCAGACATTTTGACCCACCACAGTATTGGAAGTGGAAGTCTTCAAAAGTCTTTATTTTTATTTTAAAAGATTTTATTTATTTATTTGACAGAGAGAGACAGCCAGTGAGAGAGGGAACACAAGCAGGGGGAGTGGGAGAGGAAGAAGCAGGCTCCCAGTGGAGGAGCTTGATGTGGGGCTGGATCCCAGAACGCTGGGATCACGCCCTGAGCCAAAGGCAGACGCTTAATGACTGAGCCACGCAGGCGCCCCTTCAAAAGTCTTTAAATAAATTTTAAGGTTTAATAAAAATAGCTTCAAAAGCTTTATGTTCTACTATTGTAATGCAGAAGAAAATACACCTCTGAAGAGAATGATCATAAAAAAGGAACCAACTGAGAGGTAAAAGGATTTTTTCAAGTTGAGTTAGAGTGTTTTAAAAGGGCATCAAGATAGGGAACACAGTAGTGCAAGAACTTAATATTTGGTTTAATGGAGGTGATGTAGGGAGCAATGGGAACTGATCGATTGATAAAAAACTCATTAAGTGGGATACCATTGTAAAGAAATTTACAGAATTTATGGTATTCCTAAGTAAGTAAAATTTTGTATACTTCATTAAATTTATCTTTTATTCCTATAGTAAGTGGTTTTTCTACATAAGAACATAGCAAGCTCCAGTGTGGAAATGGTAGTTGATAATGATTCTAGGCCTCGTATACTTATGTGGCGATAGTGACCTTTCAGCAGGCTTGGACTTTTATTTGGTTTTCTGTTGGTGATGTAGGAAAGAACATTAGGGTTCAAACCTGATGGCCATGGCCAAGAGANGAGGGTTCAAACCCGATGGCCATGGCCAAGAGAGAATTCTTGAGGTATCTTTGGTGCAAAAAGTTGATTTTATTAAAGCCTAGGGGCAGGACCCATGGGCAGAAAGAGCTGCACTGGGGTCATGAGGACTGGCCCATTATATACTTTTAAGTTGGGAGGGGGTTTGGGATAGCAGAGGTGTCTAAGGAATTTTGGAAGCAAGATTTCCAGGACCTTGAGGGGGCTAGCTATTGTTGGGAAAAGGTCATTTATTACCATTTATTACCGTCTAATAAAACCTGAGTCACGAGACCCTTCAGATATATATTGCTGGGTCATATGCTTGGGGGATGATTCCAAAGGAATTTTTATATGTTAAAATAGGGTCCTGGGGGTTGGGCTAAGATTGCCTTTTCCCCTTAGCAAAGTATCAGCATTGAAGCAGATGAATCCCTAGACCAATGTCCCTCTGCCTGTTTCAAGGACTTGTCAATGGGCTGTAGATAGTAAGGAAATTTAATAATTTTTCTTCTGCCTTTTTTTCCCACATCATTGACAGTATTTGTGGTTGGTGGACTTGGACCCTAGAGATGTCAGCTCAGTAACTGGTCTGGTGCCAGAGGAGAGCGCAGCCTCTGATCAAGTCAGGTGTGAAGCCAGCTGCACCCGGTGCTCCAGACCAGGGGCTGGCCTACTCTCTGTAAAGGCCAACTAGGAAATATTTTAGGCTTTTCAGGTCAAAGGTCTCTATAGCAGCCACTCCTTGTAGACTGATGCAGCCACAGACAATATGTGAACAAATTGGCCCAGCTGTGTTCCAATGAAACTCATGAAATTCACACCAAATTTTGGAGTTTAATTTTCACGTCACAAGGTATTATTATTCTTTTGGTTTTTTCCCAATCATTTAAAAATGTAAAAGCCATTTTCACCTCACAGGCCATATGAAACAGGTGGTAAAGCAGCTTTGACCAGTAGGTACAGTTTGCTGACCTCTACTCTCCAGACTTCCCACATCTTTTACCATTTCATATTTTATTTTGTCAAGCGAATTCCGCTTAGTTGGAACCAAGAGGAAACTCTAAGATTCCTGATTGAAAAGTTCTTTGTTCTATTTCTTTGGCTATCTGTATTTTAGGCCTTATTTTTTAGGTGTATCATTTTGTTGTATCACTTTTACAGCCCTTTTAGGGATCAGGGAGTGTATGTGAAAACTGTGAGTATGGTTTTTAATTTTTTAAATTAAAAAAATTTTGTTTATTGGGGCACCTGGGTGGCTCAGTTAGTTGAGCGTCCAACCCTTCGTTTCGACTCAGGTCATGATCTCAAGGTCGTGAGACTGAGCCCTGCTTCGGCCTTTGCGCTCAGTGGGGAGTCTGCTTGGGATTCTCTCTCTCCCTCTGCCCCTCCCCCTGCTTGTGTTCTCTCTCCCTCTTTATCTCTAAAATAAATAAATAAATTTTTAAAAAATAAATTTGTTTGTTTATTTTTAAGGCCAGATAAAAGGCTTTCCTGTTATCCTACTGCTTTGCTTAATTAAGAGCTAATACTTTTTTTTTTTTAAAGATTTTTATTTATTTATTCGACAGAGATAGAGACAGCCAGCAAGAGAGGGAACACAAGCAGGGGGAGTGGGAGAGGAAGAAGCAGGCTCATAGCAGAGGAGCCTGACGTGGGGCTCGATCCCATAACGCCGGGATCACGCCCTGAGCCGAAGGCAGACGCTTAACCACTGTGCCACCCAGGCGCCCCTAAGAGCTAATACTTCTTAATATAATTGGTGCCTGATTAGATTGAACTTTTAGATGTCAGTCTGTAAGAGTTTTGAACCAAAAAAAACCAAAGCAATTTATTGCTATTAGCAGCTTTGTCAAAGAAAAGCAAATCTACTGAATTCTTATGTATCCAAGCCTTAAAAAGAGTACACATGTATCTTTTCTCAATAGCAGAAGCTTTATTTTTGTAATTCATCTACACATATGCTGAGTTAACTTAAATATGCAGAACTGGTTATACTTCTTTCGCAGGAAGTAGAGATCTTAGGGTGTCTTGTGACTGACTACCTCTTCTCGAATTATTGCTAGCAAATAGCAGCAGGAAAATCAGTTTGAGTCGTGTCATGTTGCCCTCCTAAGGAGGATTACATTTTTTCTTGTCATTTAAGTAAAGCCACCTGCTTCCCTTTCTTAAATCACAAGATTTTCGGATGTTCCATTCCTGTACACAGAGACCAAGTGAAGAGGATTGAGTCCAAACCTTATTTTTGTAAATATCTTGGTCAGTAAGAAGAGTTCTGAGTTTCACATTTTTTTCAGTCAGGAAAGAATTATTGCTGCTTCTCTCAGTAAGTACACTGTGTCACCCTGCAAATCAACAGTGACTGTTAGCTCAGGTTAACAACATTGGGTTATTGGCTGCAGTCCTTAGATGTCCAGGAACCAAGACTACAAAGTCCCTGACCATGTATTAGGCATAAGGTATAAGGAGAATCACCTTTACCTTTTTTGTCAAGAAGTATACCTTGTATCTTCTTCACTGGGTTGAATTGACTGATGGGTCAAAATCGTCTGTGCCCAACAGACAGCCTTTTAGGGTGCTGGTTTGTGGTCTTCATTCATCACATTGAGCTGTGAGCTCCATGATTTCAGAAACTGTGCNTTCAGAGACTGTGTTACACTTTCAGTACCTCTCATTATTGAAATGTTATGCGATCTCTGTGATAGCCATTATGGCCACAGAAAGAAGCAGCATGCGCATCTCTTGTCTCCAGAAATAGGCACTAGCTCAATAATTGTTTAAGTGAGTCATGGGAACCTTGTCTGGTCTCGGAGAATAATTCTTGCCATATTTTTCATAGACTTTTTCCCGACCATCTGTCCCACCCTTGCAGTTTGGCTCACCTCCCAAATTCAGATCCTTCTGAACATTTTATAGAGAAATGTGTGGAAAATATGTGAAATACTGTGAAAATACGTGGTTGAAATAGTACTACTTCTGCACGAAAATTCTATTAATGTTAGACCTATTAAACACTAATCTTAAATGAGTAGAAATAGTACATCTTGTTTCTGAAACTGTAAAAATGAACTTAAACTGGGTGAAGTTGATTTTAAATAATGTTACAACATTAGAAGATTAGAGAAATTATCACAACTCATACCATGCCAAGAGATCACGGGGAATCAAAAAAAAATTAAAAAGATGTCATCCAAGACAAATCTTTTTCTAACAGAGCAGTAAAATGAGAAACTTAACATATTTAAATCTCAAAACAGAAGGGTAGCTTGACCTTGGAAAACCTTATTAGCAGATACTTTACTACTTGGTTTTTCTTTTCCACTGTATGCCCAGTGCCTGGCATATGTTAGGTCTCAAGTAAGAATTTGAGACTAT
>NW_023194164.1:0-1725 GCF_002007445.2 Ailuropoda melanoleuca
TCCGACCAGTGTGAGGTGGAAATGGGCAGAAGACACAAACAGACATTTCTCCAAAGAAGACATACATATGGCCAACAGACACATGAAGAAATGCTCAACATCACTTGGCATCAGGGAAATTTTTAAAAGTTTTAATTGAGCTTTCTATTTATTTGCAAGTGAAAATCATATAATTGGCAGATTGGAATATTCTAAAATTATAAATAAATTTTATTAATATATATTTTTTATTGTATCATAAGAGATAGAAATGTAAAAGAGAGACAGGGGACTTGAGCTCTAATTAGTGCAGCGTGCAGTGCCGGAACATTGAGTAATCACTGGAGATGGAGGGTTACGTGAGAATCTGTGTCTAACTTCAAAGAATCCAGTGACTAGGGAAGAAACTGGCACAGAAATAGATGATTTTGCTAAAATATCATCTGTGTGTGTGTGTGCACATGTGTGCACACATGCAAAAGTATGAATGGGATATTCGTAGAAGAGAGACAATCAATGGAACCTCTGAGGTTGTCTGAAAGAACCAGTCACTACTGGAGTAGAGAAAGTGGGATGACTTCACATATGAACAAAGGCATAATGGCATGAAATAGCTCATTGTTATTGGGGAGCTATGTGGCTTAAACATAGAGAATAAGGCAAGGATTAGGGAGACATGGAGTTGCAGGGATAGGTCATGAATGGGAGACGTGCATTGCTCTGAGTGATTCCGTCTTTAAAACTGTAAACTGGAAAGTAACAGTGTGTTAAGCAAAAATAATAAAACATTTAATCTACTGATGTTTACTGAACTCAACAGAACATATGGGATACTTTCAGAAACTGATAGCAAAAGAAAGAAATGATATATGTATATGAAGAGAATATTATTTAAAATAAAATTTTCTCAAAGTTAAAAATTGTTTATCCTGACTAAATCCCTTAATGATAAACATTTAAAAGGACACAATTCCCCCAAAGTTAAAGCTAGATAGAACAAATCAGCCAAGTTTTATATATTGACACTTTGTCCAAACTTAGAGGAAAGCGTTGTTTGACAAAATAAAGAAAGATGCTATTTTATTATATAGAAATGGTCAGCAAAATAGCAAATCATAAACTGTAAGAAAAATCTATCTTGAGAGGGTTTTGGGTACCACGTGTAAGGAGCTTGGAAGTCACCGCTCTTTCCTGACAACAAATAGAAAGCTGAACAGACTGAAAAACCAACATCCTTCTTGAACTCATAATAGAGCAGAGGACACAGGGCAAACCACTGCCCTCAACATTGGAGAGACAGATGAAAACGGACTCACGGCTTATCAGAGCAGAGACCCATGACCACAAACTGCCCCAGGAACCAGGGGTAGGAAAACCTAAACTGGAACTGATGAATTGCTAGAGACTTAATGTGAATGAGTCTAAGTGTTAAAAACTCCAGGGGGACCCAGTCACAGGGGACCCCCAAGGGTTGTGAGATTTACCTTCAGGAGCTTGACTAGGTTCCCACAATAGAATCTGAGAAAAGTTCCTTCTTATTCTAGCAAGAGGAGGAAAAAAAGAACTAGTTTGAAATACACCATCTTCTCAACATGTTTTGCTATCAGGGAAAACTAATTAACCAGTCCCCTAACTTGCTGGGTTACTATCAGCGCCTAACTGACCTTCAGGAAGAGATTACCCAACTTTAGCCCACTCTAACCATCCTGTCCCACCTAATGAGGAGAAAAACAAACAAACAAACAA
>NW_023194165.1:0-1335 GCF_002007445.2 Ailuropoda melanoleuca
TTATTAATGAAAATGAGAGAAGCTTCTGTTTACATGGAAGACCACTAAGTCACAACCCACTGCCTAACATTACTGTTTGGGTATTCATCAGTAACTCTTCACGAAACATCAACTGTGCACCCAAAATGTTGTACAGATCTCTTCAGGAGACGTCAAGTGAAATTGACATTAATTCTGTCCTCAGAGCCCTGACTGTCCTGTAAAAGAAATGGAAGAAAGGAGGCAAGTACCACAGTAGAGACAGGGAAAACCACCAGTGCAATTCACAAGGGGAAAACTATTCCAGCTGAGGATATGATGAGCAATGGCAAAGACCTCTTCGTTATAAGGAATGCAGTATCTTTTTTGTACCCTAGACTGATCTCAATATCAAAATCGGTACTCCATGTTTTTGCATTTAATGGAAGATACTGCATGCATCTAAAGATTAACCCATAAATTAGGATCCCATCCGTTAAGAACTGACTTTTGTCTTTTGTAAACATCCCTGGAGGGAGTTCTAAGGATGTCTCTGTAGGTGATGTCCTGATGAATGTTTCAGGGATGAGTCACCCAGAGTTAATTATTCAGGTATAAAGCCTTCTACTTTGGAGACCTTCCAGAAGCCTAGGAAATCACTATCCCTCCACAGGTAAGTCTGGCAGTTCTGAAAATCAAGAAGTTATAATAAAAATTGTTTGATTTCTTACTATCTTCTCTTTTGAACATAAAACGGAATTAGTAGTGATTATAAGAATTGCCACATTAAGACAAAACCATAGGCAAACAGACAAAGACAGCAGGTGACTGGTAGTGTGTTAGAAGGTCAGGCCTTGCAACCATCCCGAACTTAGTTACAAATCCATTTCACAACACCGCTAAGATTTAGAATAAGCTTATGTGTTGAGCTTTAGCCAATNCAAATCCATTTCACAACACCGCTAAGATTTAGAATAAGCTTATGTGTTGAGCTTTAGCCAATCGTCGGATTTCAAAAAGTCCGTACGTCTAACTTCCCTTTTAACTTTTCCACCTCTAAGCCTAGAGCCTTAGAATTTGGCACAAGAAAATATACTCCCATTCCATATGCTTTTATTGATTTCATACACTTTTTATTAAGAGAAACATTTAAAGGGATTTGGGTAAATGAGTGTAAGGTTAAAGGTGAGAAAGAAAAAAATAAATGTGAACACCTCCCCTTCCTCGTTTGAAGGAGCTTCTCATAGACTTTCCCAATTCAAGCTTGCCTTAAATATGATGACATTGCTATAACCAGGACGATCAAAACAGGTTTACATTGTTTTATTTAAGGGGAATACACTTTTCTTTACTGTTTCTTTTCTTTTAATATACATA
>NW_023194166.1:0-503 GCF_002007445.2 Ailuropoda melanoleuca
TCCAGGCGACCTAGTATTCAGTGACATGATTGATCAATTTGTATAATTACGTACTATTTTTAAAGGAATGAACTTGGGAGTATAAAAGCACTTCTTCAAATTTAATGGAACTCTTTAATAGTCTTTGCTCAAGAAAAATACGCCAGTGATTTTAAAACACAGATACCTCCTGGGAATTAGGGGGCAGGATATTGGAGAGGAAACCTAAACCTCGCAGTCGGGACTCCTTCCACATACCTAGGACACCCAACTCCTCAAGTGGCTCCCAGAGGCCGTGTGAAAACCCACCTGTCACAACCAAAGGAAATTACTCGATAGTTCCCACTCTAGGTTATCTACTTGCTCATATTTGTACATACCTTTTTGGGGAAAGTATANGGGAAAGTATAAGGCAAACAAGTGTCATTACAGGAGGTCAGAAAGTGAGTCACTGGCTTGATGTACAATCAGATTAAAATGTTCTCCTTTTTAACCCAAGTAAATACAAGACCAAGCTGTCGGTC
>NW_023194167.1:0-611 GCF_002007445.2 Ailuropoda melanoleuca
CCAAGTCACTTCAATCTTTGGCTTAGTATATTGAGTGTAGAATTAACCGAGAACGCGTGCATTTTCTCCAAAACAGCTGGAAAATCAAACACACAGGGAGTTGTTGAAAACTGGGATTTAAACCTTAGCCTATCATTCCATATCTGATGGGCAGTCACCCTATAGCTGTGAAAAATCTGCTACTGGAGATGTGCAATGCAACCTTAGAAGGATGCTTTCAAGGTGGGTGTCAGAGGTGGTCTTTACTCCTTTAGTGTTCCCCATCTAATGATTTGCAATTTTTCATTAGTTGATTAAAGAGAAAATCATGTACTAATCATGTGGCATAGATTGCCACTATAAATACCTCATTTTCTATGTTACAATATNGCTCATTTTCTATGTTACAATATCTCATTTATTTTTCTTTATTACTTGTGATCTGTTGGCTTTGTGACCTTGTGCTTCAAATGAATTTGCATCTGCAAGGTAGTTGGTAATGAGATACTCATTATCATATCTTTTGCCATCTTTGAATGGCCTTTTTAACCTTTTTTTTTTAAATCCCTAATCTACAGTCTAATCAAAGTGGGAAAAATTACCAGTAACATATATTTACTAAAGTTCCATTT
>NW_023194168.1:0-912 GCF_002007445.2 Ailuropoda melanoleuca
AGGTCTGCATAGTAGTTATTCCATTATGTAGTTTATAAAGTGAAGTCTCAACTACGTACAGGCATGTATTGTACATATGGGAGACTGACTGTAATGCGCCCTTTCGGTGCTAGAATAGTGACCGCATAGACCTTTGGCCCAAAGCTCCCATGCAGGCCAGGGGTCCATGTGAATCTTTACCAAATCCTTTCACCATTAATGATTCATGACAATATTAGGCACGTGTTCAAGGCCCTTTCCCAGCCAGCATCCCCTTTTACCCTCACAGTCACTGGGCCTCCGCTCTGGGTGCTTCCCTCCTCCTAAAGCCACGACCAGCGGACAGCCCCGTCCGCACTCTGACGCCGCATGTGAGAGCTGCACCAAAGGCCCTTCCACCCGCACTCTGCGACCAGAGAAAGAGAGCTGTTCAGGCCCGAGGCTTTGTGGATTTTATAGATGTGGGGAGCAGAGCATCAGGCTGCTGCCGTTCTCCTCTGTCGCCACCGGTCCATTTAGTGCCTCTCTTGTTGCCTTTGGGAAAATGATGTCTTGCAGTGACCCAAACACCACCTGTCTGGAGTGACATTAGGCTCCTGACCTTCCTTTTGCTGCTTATTATGTCTCAGTTGGTCTGTCCGTGGGACTTGGCCACTTGTTTTCATCCTGAGAAGGTGGAGGGTAGGNCCCTGAGAAGGTGGAGGGTAGACAATCTGAACTCTGAGAGGAGCAGGAATGGAAAAAGGGAGTTTGGATGTGTGAAGTACATACCGAGGTCTCAGCTGTGCAAGGAGAAAGGCTTTGGGCAGGAAGAAGAGGCTCCTCTGAGGGTCCTGTTTCCAGCACACGTTTAATGAGCGTTCATGCGTATGTGCGTGTTGGCAGGGAAGGGGGTGGCAGGCATCCCACACCCAGTGCATGGTGAAGAGCAAT
>NW_023194168.1:989-1242 GCF_002007445.2 Ailuropoda melanoleuca
GAGAGAGAGGGAACACAAGCAGGGGGAGTGGGAGAGGAAGAAGCAGGCTCATAGCGGAGGAGCCTGATGTGGGGCCCGATCCCATAACATCGGGATCACGCCCTGAGCCGAAGGAAGACGCTTAACCACTGTGCCACCCAGGCGCCCCCCAATAGGCTTTTAAAAATATCATTCTTGGGGCACCTGGGTGGCACAGTGGTTAAGCGTCTGCCTTCGGCTCAGGGCGTGATCCTGGCGTTCTAGGATCGAGCCC
>NW_023194169.1:0-1552 GCF_002007445.2 Ailuropoda melanoleuca
TTCAGAAGGGAGAGGAGTGGGGGAATGGGATAGGCTGTGATGGGCATTAAGGAGGGTACGTATTCCATGGTCCACTGGGTGTTATCGCAACTAATGAACTATCAAACTTTACATCAAAAGCCAGGGATATAATGTAGGGAGTCTAATTAATATATTAAGAAAATATATAATGATAAATAAATAAACAAATAAAAAGGAAAGACCAACGAACATCATCTTTTACGAGTAAGGAAGAGTTCACCAAATTGGTTTGGAAACATGAACTTTGTGCCACATTCTTATATGCAATAGACAACAGTGTCTAGGAACCGTCCTTCAACTAAAGCACCCTCATGCATAGGTATCCCATCTCAAAATTGGATTTGAAGTCCTAGGGAAACATCCACACCCTTATCTCTAGGAAACAATGGTGACAAGATAAAGTCCACCAATAACATCAAGATTACTTACAGGGAAGGATGAATCCAGGTGAATGTGGAAGCATTATTACAGGTCCAAGTACATATCTGTAAGAAACAACACTGTATAGAACTGCCCTCAACTAACATCACACTCATGATTCTACATCCGTTCAGAAAATAGGGGGCGTATGCCACAATGTTCATAGAAGCTTTGTCCACAATAGCTAAATCGTGGAAGGAGCTGAGATGCCCTTCAACAGATGATTGGATTAAGACGTGTGGTCCATATATACAGTGGATTATTACTCAGCTTTCAAAAAGAATGATCTCTCAATATTTGCTGCAACATGGTGGCACTGGAGGAGATAATGCTAAGTGAAATAAGTCAAGCAGAGAAAGAAAATTATATATAGTTTCTCACATCTATGGAACATAAGAACTAGGAGGATTGGTAGGAGAAGAAAGGGATAAAGAAAGGGGGGTAATCAGAAGGGGGAATGAAGCATGAGAGACTATGGGACTNGGGCTTCAGAGGGGTGGGGGGTGGGGGAATGGGATAGGCTGGTGATGGGTGGTGGGGAGGGCACGTATTGCATGGTGCACTGGGTGTTATACGCATCTAAAGAATCATCGAACTTTATATCAAAAACCAGGGATATACTGTATGGTGACTAACATAATATAATTAAAAAAAAGAGAATATGGGGTGTATGAATCACCAAAAGACAGCATACATATATCTAAGAAACAACAGTGTACAGGAAAGATCCCCTTGCAATGGATATCAGCATCCCCGCATATGGAAACATGATCGAAGGTGGAGGTGGAATCAGAGGGAAAGGACTACATACTTATCCCTAGACAACACCACTTTACAGAATAGCATTAAAAATTAACATCATCTTTCACGAATATGGAAGCATTAATGAAAAGTTTTTGGAATCTTGAGGACTATGCACATTCCTTATTGGTAATAAACCACCATATACAGGAANCAATAAACCACCGTATACAGGAAAACACCTTTAACTAACATCAGCATCCTCAATACTGATTCATATTCACATTAGGTGTGTAGGGCTAGGGAAAGGTCCACATACTTATAGGTAAGAAACAATAGTGTCAGGATAATGCCCTTCCAGTCACATCAG
>NW_023194170.1:0-249 GCF_002007445.2 Ailuropoda melanoleuca
CCTGTTGCCCCCCGCCCCCGCACCTGCTTGTGTTCTCTCACTTTCTCTCTCTGTCAAATAAATAAATAAAACCCTTTAAAAAATATTTTTTAATGAATAGATACCGTTTCCTGAACTGTTGTTTCAGTTAAATACTCTATACTGTGTGTACTGGCTCATGATATAAAATGTTCTTTCCTTCTGTGAATTTCTGTTTAAAAAAAAAATCCTTGAAAAAAATAACCTTTACCTCTCTCAAAGGGCTAAGAG
>NW_023194170.1:599-1984 GCF_002007445.2 Ailuropoda melanoleuca
TTTTTTTGTGACATGTAATTGACATGTAACATTATCAGTTTCAGGTATACAACATAATGACTGGACTGGTGTATATGTTGCAAAACAAGTTAATCATTTTTTGAAGTCGGAAACCTAGTGATGGACCAGGAGTTTCCGGACAGAATGTTGTATTAGAAAGAGACAAGTCTTAAAGCTTGGCCCCTGCCCTTACTCATTCCCTGACCTTGGGAGCTTGGGTTTGTTCATCTGCTACAGGAGAGGAAACCAACAAATTGTGTCAAGCCCCTGGCACAGATCTCACACTTAAGTACTGAATAAATGTTTATTTTTTCTCTCTCTTTATTTTTTTTTTTAAAATTTTATTTATTTATTTGACAGAGACAGCCAGCCAGCGAGAGGAAACACAAGCAGGGGGAGTGGGAGAGGAAGAAGCTGACTCCCAGTGGAGAAGCCTGATGCGGGGCTCGATCCCGGAACGCCCGGGATCACGCCCTGAGCCGAAGGCAGACGCTTAACGACTGCGCCACCTAGGCGCCCCTTTTCTCTCTCTTTAATTCTCACAAAACACGGCCTTTTTTTTTCTTTTTAAGATTTTATTTATTTATTTGTTAGAGAGAAAGAGCATAAGCAGGGGGGGAAGCCGGCTCCCCACTGAGCAAGGAGCCCAATGTAGGGCTGGATCCAGGGACTGCTGGGATCATGACCTGAGCCAAAGGCAGACACTTAACCAACTGAGCCACCCAGGAGTCCCATGGCCTTTCTTTTTATGTCTCTTTCAGATAAAGTTGATGAGGGCAGCCCCTGTCTTTCTCGGCTCTGGTTACCTTTATTTTATGGTTTAGCTTAGTTCAGATCCTGGAGATCTTTATCAAATGCTTGATAAAACTTGAAAGAAACTTTTTTTTTTAGGTTCATTTTTTTAGTCATCTCTACATCCTACACGGGGCTTGCACTCACCATCCCGAGATCAAGGGTCACATGCTCTTCCGACTGAGACAGGCAGGTGCCCCTCAAAGACAGAATTTTCTGTAAGTTGATTTGAACGACTCAAGTTAAAGTCACTTGGGAATCTTCATTTCCTTTTATTGAACTATGCTTACATGGCTATTCTTTTTTTAATCTGTGTGTATGCGTGTTTTTGTTTTTTAAGATTTTACTTTTCAGGGGCTCCTGGGTGGCTCAGTTGGTTGATGTCCGACTTGCTTTTGACTCAGCTCATGATCTCAGGGTTGTGGGACTGAGCCCCACATCGGGTTCCACGCTGGGCCNAGTTCCACGCTGGGCCTGAAGGCTGCTTGGATTCTATCTGTCTCTTTCCCTCTGCTCCTCCCTACCCCGCGCATGATCTCTCTGTCTCTCTTTAAAAAAGAAAAAACTAATAATTTTTTAAAAATCCAATGAAT
>NW_023194171.1:0-574 GCF_002007445.2 Ailuropoda melanoleuca
TTAAAAAAGATTTTATTTATTTATTTCACAGAGACAGCCAACAGGTGAGGGAACACAAGCAGGGGGAGTGGGAGAGGAAGAAGCAGGCTCCTAGCAGAGGTGCCTGATGTGGGGCTCGATCCCAGAATGCTGGGATCACGCCCTGAGCCGAAGGCAGACGCTTAACGACTGCACCACCCAGGCGCCCCTCTGTCTCATTTTTTTAAAATTTATTTGAAAGAGACCAAGAGCATGAGCAATGGGGAGGAACAGAGGGAGAGGGAGGAGCAGACTCCCCGCTGAGCAGAGAGCCTGATGTGGGGCTCAATCCCAGGACCCAGGGATCAGGGATCATGACCTGAGCTGAAGGCAGAGGCTTACCCAACTGAGCCACCCAGGTGCCCCCCTCTATCTCATTTTTCAGGGCTCAGCAGAAACACCACCTCCTCAGGCCTTCCCTGGGTCCTCTGTCATATCTCCCAGTTAATTCCCATTAGCATTTGTCATCATCCACACTCATGTTGTTTCTTCATTCATTGACATGTTCCCCACTGGAGTGTGTATGTGTCTTTTTTTTTTTTTTTTTTTTTCCACC
>NW_023194171.1:589-1285 GCF_002007445.2 Ailuropoda melanoleuca
TTTTTTTTTTTTTTTTTTTGCCACCATACTCTCAGCTCTTAGCAGTTGCTGCCTGGCACATAGCAGGCACTTAATAACTATTGAGTTAGTAAAAGGAGTTCCTCCAATTTACCCTCTCCCTTTGGAGACTAAGAACACATAACCAGGCCCCCTTTTCCATTAAATAACTGATGTAATTGTTTTCCATGGGATTGTATTTCCATGAAATAACTGAATAATTGTTTAGCTCTGGTCCTTTCCCCAACAAGCTGGTCTAACATGGTCAGACATGATTTGCCCCCATGCTTCCCATTTGCTTGTTCCTAAGCCTGGTCAGTCTGGCTCCTGTCTCTGCCTCTTCGCAGGACCTGCTCACTGGGGGCTCACCCATCCCATGAAGTTCTCCTTTCATTTGCTCCCAGGGCTGGCCATCTGTGGCACTAGCACTGCCTGCTCCTTGCCACGTCTGCTGCTTCTCTTGGGCCACTCGCTTTCCATCTCCTCCACTGGCTCTCTGTTCCTTCTCCCAGCCCTGATCCTGCACGTTGCCCAAACCTGATTTTCTCACTCTCTGCGCTCCTCAGTCTATGCTGTCCCATGTGGCACGGCCCCTTGGCAGCCCCCGCAGCCGCACAGGTCCTGCCACCACCTAATACCCTGGGGCCGTCCACAGCCAGGCCTTTGTGCCCTGAATACACTATCATCATTTCCACCTCT
>NW_023194172.1:0-198 GCF_002007445.2 Ailuropoda melanoleuca
TTTTATTTTATTTTTTTTATTTTAATGTTTTTTTATTAGATTATGTTAGTCACCATACAGTACATCCCTGGATTCTGATGTAAAGTTCGATGATTCACTAGTTGCATATAACACCCAGTGAAACTGCAATGCGTGCCCTCCTTACTACCCATCACCAGCCTATCCCATTCCCCCACCCCCTCCCCTCTGAAGTCTTCA
>NW_023194172.1:295-1307 GCF_002007445.2 Ailuropoda melanoleuca
TCCTAGTTCTTATGTTCCATAGATGAGAGAAATCATATGATAATTGTCTTTCTCTGCTTGACTTATTTCACTTAGCATTATCTCCTCCAGTGCCGTCCATGTTGCAGCAAATGTTGAGAATTCGTTCTTTCTGATAGCTGAGTAATATTCCATTGTATATATGGACCACAGCTTCTTAATCCAGTCATCTGTTGAAGGGCATCTCGGCTCCTTCCATGATTTGGCTATTGTGGACAATGCAGCTATGAACATTGGGGTGCATATGGCCCTTCTCTTTACTACGTCTGTATCTTTGGGGTAAACACCCAGTAGTGCAATGGCTGGGTCATAGGGTAGTTCAATTTTTAACTTTTTAAGGGACCTCCACACTGTTTTCCAGAGTGGCTGTACCAACCTGCATTCCCACCAACAATGTACGAGGGATCGCCTTTCTCCACATCCTCTCCAGCAATTGTTGTTTCTTGCCATGTCAATTTTTGCCATTCTAACTGGCGTAAGGTGGTATCTCAGTGTGGTTTTGATTTGAATTTCCCTGATGGCTAATGATTTTGAACATTTTTTCATGTGTCTGTTAGCCATTTGTATGTCTTCATTGGAAAAGTGTCTGTTCATATCTTCTGCCCATTTTATGATTTGTTTATTTGTTTCTCGTGTATTGAGTTTGAGAAGTTCTTTGTAGATCTTGGATACCAGTCCTTTATCTGTGGTGTCCTTTGCAAATATATTCTCCCATTCCGTGGGCTGTCTCTTAGTTTTTTTGACTGTTTCCTTGGCTGTGCAGAAGCTCTTTATCCTGATAAAGTNATTTTATCTTGATGAGGTCCCACAAGTTCATTTTTTTCTTTTGTTTCTCTTGCCTTTGGAGATGTGTCATAAAAAGGGTTGCTTTGGCCAATGTTGTAAGAGTTGCTGCCTATGTTCTCCTCTAGGATTTTGATGGTTTCCTGTCTCACATTGAGGTCTTTCATCCATTCGGAGTTTATCTTTGTGTATGGTGTGAGAGAGTGGTCAA
>NW_023194173.1:0-244 GCF_002007445.2 Ailuropoda melanoleuca
AACATGCAACTCCAGATCTCAGGGTTGTGAGTTTGAGCCCCACTATGTGTGTAAAGATTACTGAAAAAAAATAAAATCTTAAAAAAAAACCCCAGCCTTGTTGAGTTATATACTTGTGAAACTATCATCACCATCAAGATAAGAACATGTCTATAGCCACCAAGAGTTTCCTCATGTCTCATTATAATCCCTCCCTTTAACTCACTCCTTAGTGATTGTCTTTTTTTTTTTTTTTTTAAGATTT
>NW_023194173.1:468-1061 GCF_002007445.2 Ailuropoda melanoleuca
TTTTTTTTTTAAAGATTTTATTTATTTATTTGACAGAGAGAGCAAGAAAGGGAACACACAAGCAAGGGGAGTGTTGGAGGGAGAAGCAGGCTTCCCACCAAGAGGGGAGCCCGATGTGGGGCTCGATCTCAGGACCCTGGGATCATGACCTGAGCCAAGGCAGACGCTTAATGTCTGAGCCACCCAGGCACCACCCCTCAGTGATTTGTCTTTTCCTCATTATCACTCAGGCAATCACTAAGCTAGATTTTATCGCTATAGATTAGTCTGCATTTTTAAGAATTTTAATTCTATTAAATGGAATTATACGGTATGTACTCTTTCTTGTCTGGCTTCTTTCATCAGCATGATTATTTTACAATTTATGTTGTGTATTTATTTCTCTTTTTTTGTGCTGAGCAGTATTCTATTTATATGGACATACCACAATTTATCTATTTACCTCCTGGTGGACATTTGAGTTCTTTCTATTTTTAGATATTATAAATAAAGCTTCTATGAACATATTTGTGTGGACAGGGAGTTTCATTTCTCTTGGGTAAATACATAGGAGTAGAATGTCTGGGTCTTCTTAAGTCACTGCCAAATTATAT
>NW_023194174.1:0-1045 GCF_002007445.2 Ailuropoda melanoleuca
TCCAGGGTGGTGTAAAATCCTTTTAATGGTTGTTTCCTCTTGTGGGGGGGTTGTCTTTGCCGCCTTTCTTCCCAATATCCTTCATTAACCTCATCACTGCTAAACTGACCTGCTGATAGTCAACCTGTTGATTGCTTTGGAATCAGCCAAAATGTCAAAGTCTAACTAATTGATAAGGTATTTTGTTAAAAATAAAGTGTGGTAAAAGACTTTAGTAACATGACTTTTTTTTCCAAAATGGAAATATTTTTCTTATTAATAGATAGTTTTTATTAAAACTTTTTTTCAGGGGGCACCTGGGTGGCTCAGTCAGTCGAGTTTGCCTGCAGCTCAGGTGATCCCAGGGTCCTGGGATTGAGCCCCACATCTCCGTCTCCTCCCCGCTCGTGCTTGCTCTCTCTCTCTGTCTCCAATAAATCTTTTTTAAAAATTATAAAAAATGAATGAATAAAATTATTTTTAGGAAATATAATTACCAAGAGATCTACAGTTACAAATCTCTACCCATACATACTCCGTATGAATCTGTCCTACATAAAAACATAAGATATCAGGGGAGCCTGGGTGCCTCAGTCAGTTGAGTGTCTGACTCTTGGTTTCGGATCAGGTCATGATCTCAGGGTCCTGAGATCAAGCCCTGTGTCAGGCTCCCTGCTGAGCGGGGAGTCTGCTTCTCCCTTTCCCTCTGCCCCTCCCCCCTGCTTATGCTCTCTCACTTTCTCTGTCTCTGTCAAATAAATAAAATCTTAAAAAAAAAACGGAATTGTTTTTTCAAATAATACAGAGCAAGTTAAACTGCAGCCATTGTCTTAACCCTGTGTTGGTCTTCCACCCCAGGACCNGACCTGTGTTGGTCTTCCACCCCAGAACCACTGAGAACAGCTTCACACCAGAAGTTTTAAATCTGCCTTTCAGCAATGTAGGCGTAAACAGTGGTTAAATCACAGACAGGGGCGCCTGGGTGGCGCAGTCGCTAAGTGTCTGCCTTCGGCTCAGGGCGTGATCCCAGCATTCTGGGATCGAGCCCCACATCAGGCTCCTCTGC
>NW_023194175.1:0-666 GCF_002007445.2 Ailuropoda melanoleuca
TCACAGCAGAGAAGCCTGATGTGGGGCTCGATCCCACAACGCTGGGATCACGCCCTGAGCCGAAGGCAGACACTCAACCACTGTGCCACCCAGGCGCCCCTGTTAAGAGCTTTTATCAAGAAATGATGTTGAATTTTGTCAAATGCATTTTCTGCCTTTACAGAGATGATCATATGCTTTTTTGTTTAATTAATGTTGTATATCAAGTTTATTATTTGAAAATGTTGAATCATCCTTGCACCCCAGGGATAAATCTCACATGATCATGTGGTATGAACATTTAATGTTCTCTTGATTTTGATTTGCTCGTATTTTATTGAAAATTTTTGCTTCTTTGTTTATTACGGATATTGGCTTATAATTTTCTTTACCGATAGCATCCTTATCTGGTTTTGGCATCAGTGCCAAACTCATGCGACCAGCTCACATGAGTTTGGAAGTGTTCATTCTTCTTTGATTTTTTGGAAGAATTTGAGAAGGATTGACATTAACTATTATTTCAATATTTGGTAGAACTNGTTTGGTAGAACTAATCAGTGAATCTATCTTGTCCTAGGCTCTTGTTTTGGGGAGTTTTTCATTAGTAATTCAATCTCCTTACTCATTATTAATCTGTTCAGTCTTTCTACCTCTTTATGATTCATGATTCAGTCTTATTAAGTTGTA
>NW_023194176.1:0-548 GCF_002007445.2 Ailuropoda melanoleuca
CCCTCTGTTCAAGAGCCACTTCCAGGGACAGTGCATCCAAACAGCTCAGGCTGGATCAGACCTGCCCTTTACGTAGAGGCGGGCAGAGCACTGTGTCATAGTCTGGCTCCGTGAGCTTGGGCCTCCATAACAGAACACCACAGACTGGTGGCTTAAACAACAGAAATGTATTTCCTCACAGCTCTGGAGCCTGGAAGTCTGAGCTCAGGATGCCAGCATGTCTGAGTTCTGGTGTGGAGCCTCTTCCTGGCTAGCAGACAGCGGCCTCCTTGCTGTGTCCTCACGTGGCAGGAAGACAGAGGGCTCTCCCTCTCCAGTGTCTCTTGGTATAAGGACACTAATCCCATCATGAAGGCCNTCCCATCATGAAGGCCCCACCCTCATGACCTCATTGAACCCTAGCCCCTCCAAAAGGCCCTACCTCCAAATACCATTGTAGTAGGGATTAGGGCTTCAACATAAGTGTTTTAGGGAGACGCACTCAGTCCGTAGCACTGGTTATAACCCATGAGGAAGGTGTAATTGCACACAAAGGGAATGAGTCTGCC
>NW_023194177.1:0-208 GCF_002007445.2 Ailuropoda melanoleuca
CTTCGGTACCGTGAGTGAAACACGACGAATACAGCACCGAGAAAGACAATTCGGCCAACCCCGCTTCCAACAATATTTTTGCTCCCTGGGGAAATCCTGTCAAAACTGCTGGCGGCAATGGAACGAAAAGGCCCAAAACACGTCCGTCAGAAACAACACCGTACAGGGACCGTCTTAGCACTATCATCACCCTTCGTGAATGGGGAAA
>NW_023194177.1:459-545 GCF_002007445.2 Ailuropoda melanoleuca
GTAGGGGCCTGGGGGGGATCTAGCCCTTAGAACCAAGAAACAAAGTGTGAGGGGAAAGCCCTTGAAGTCACGGCGGCCTTATGGAA
>NW_023194178.1:0-3845 GCF_002007445.2 Ailuropoda melanoleuca
CTCTCGCTGGCTGTCTCTCTCGCTGTCAAATGAATAAATAAAATCTTTAAAAAACAACAACAACAAAAAAAAACAAAAAGCACAGGGTGGGCACATCCAGTGGGAGCCCCGAGAGGGGCAGAACGGACAGGACATGCAAACAGATGCTGGGCCACCTGCTCTGCCACTGTCTCATCTTCTGGGGCCCTATTGCTGTCTCTCCGGGTCACCCATACGACAGGTGAGACCCTGGCAGTTCTCAGATGTCTGTGGCTGCTGCAGAGGCAGAAAAGAGAGCCCCCTCAGGCTCTGGTCCTGGAAGATCTGGGTCCAATCCCCGCCTCCCTGGGCTTTGTG
Organism: Ailuropoda melanoleuca; assembly: GCF_002007445.2. Taxonomy (NCBI): domain Eukaryota; kingdom Metazoa; phylum Chordata; class Mammalia; order Carnivora; family Ursidae; genus Ailuropoda; species Ailuropoda melanoleuca. Next base: position 337 of record NW_023194178.1, read on the forward strand.
AGGGGGAAAGGGAGCAAAAGGGATTCTCCATAGAAGTTGGTTTAAACATTCTAGTGAAACTGTCCTTCACCCAAAGTCTTATGTGTTTGGGGGTCTCCCCTCCCACTCCCTGCCTGGGGGAGCCTGACAGGTAAACCATAAAGAAGGCCCCAGGAACACTCCTTACCCTGCTTTTCATCTCTTGGGTCCTTGCTCAAATAAGCAACTCTTTGCAGAGGCCTTTCCAACCCCTCGCTAGACAGGTCTCCTCCCTGCCTTTGTGTTTCCTATTATGATTCTATGAAGGGCTCTGGAATAGGACTGATCAAGTTTGTAATGGTTTCTTTTGGTAGATTTTGAGTTTATTACCTGTCTTCTCCACTACAGGGCTCCAGGGCCAGGGACCATATCTGGAATTTTTACCCAGGGACCCCACCTAGCTGGAGTTCAGCGGAATGAATGGAGTGTGGTCATGCTGGTGCTGCTCTGAGCTGAACCAAGCTGGGCAGTCTCAGGGTAAACCTTGGCTGCACATCAGGTCACCTGGGAAGCTTCTAGAAATCTCGATGCCAGCCATACCCCCAGAGAATCTGATTTACCTGATCTGGGTTGGGGGTCAGGCATCAGTATTTTTTTTTAATTGTCCCTAGTGATTTGAATCAACCAGGTGAGTGAGAACCAGTGGAACCCCATCTTTCAGAGTTAAAAGCTGCAGACCTAGGAAAGGGCCAAGGACAGGGGAGTTCAGAGTGGACAAAGGATTGGACTTGCGAGGACCTGAGGGGACGTGGCACAGCTGGAGTTGACCTGATCTGAACACAGTATAAGCCTAGGGCTCTTGAACCGAACAGTAAGGCCTTCTGGCCGGTGGAGACTCGGCTCATGTTTGGAGAGTGACTGGCACCCATGGGACCATCTGCTGCCACAAGGAGATGGGCACGGTCCATGGCCACCGAAGGACCTCTAGCTAGAGGCAGCGAGGGTTCCTCAGCACAGCGGAGCACAGCCCCGGCTGAGATTCCTCTGGTGACCAGGAAATGTGCTCACTTTGTTCTATTAGGTGCAAGCCCACAGGAAGCATGATGGGTGTGTGTTTGTGAGTGTGTGAGCACGTGTTTGTGTGCCAGTGCCCGTGAGCATGACTGTGTCTGCGTGAATGAGTGGTTGTGTTTGCTACGGGGTGTGTCTGGTCATGCATATCTGTGGGGTATCTTCATGTGAGAGTGTGTGTGTGTGTGTGTGTGTGTGTGTGTGTGTGTGTTACAGGGTAGGGGAGGCTGCTTTCTGTAAGGGTCTGGAGCAGTGATCTCATGGGGATGGACAGTATCATCCCCTCTCCTGCAGTCCTCCATGGTGTTCCACTTCTGTCCCTCTTGTCAGCACATCTGTCCTGAGTCACTTTGCAGGGGTTTTGTGATTAGCTGGATGGGAGCAGCTGGTGGTGGGGAAGGAAGGCAGGTTGAACAACGAGGGGATCCCACAAGTGGGGGCCCTTTCTTAAAACTGCTCTCCACTCTGTGGCCTTCCTAGTGGAAGAGAAACAGCCCTGCTGGGGAGATGAGAAAGGGAAACGTAACAGACCCTTGCACCTCTCTCCCCACAACAGCTCTAGGTGTCAAGGAGGGCAGGGTCTCAGCATCCTCCTTGTCTGCACAGTGGTTCAGAAGGCTTCCCCTTCCCCAAAACTTCTTGTGAACAGATGTCACAGGGTTCCAGATTCCACTGTTAGAGGTTCGTTCTTTTGGTGACCTTCTCCCATTTGCTTTTTACAGTTCAGTTTAAAAAAAAAAAAAGTTGTTGGTATACATTTCCATGATTTTTACCATAGAACTATATTCCACAAGTGGTAACCACCACCACAGTCAGGAGACTGTTCCATCACCCCAGAACCCATTTGTCCTTTTTTGCTATAGCTTTGTCTTCTCCACAATGTCATATAAATGGAATCAACAAATGCATAGCCTTTTGAGTCTGGCTTTTTAAAATTTAGCCTAATGCATTTAAGATTCTTCTGTGTTGTTCTGGGTCTGCATAGTTGTTTTACTAATACTATGACTGAGTCATATTCCATTGTGTGGGCGTACCACAGTCTGTGCACTGGTTCACCCACTGAATGGAATGACACCTATGGTGTCATTTCTACTTTTTGGTGACTACAAATGGAGCTGCTATAAACATTCCCATGCAGCTTTTGTGTGTGTGTGAATATAATTATTCACTTCTCTTGGGCAAATATCTAGGAGTGAGATTGCAGGGTCATATGGTAAATGTATACTTCACTCTGTGAGAAACGGCCAAACTGTCTTACATATTGGTTGTATCATTTGGCTTTCCCACCAGCAATGGATAAAACGACTCTGTTACTCTACACCCTCCCCACTTAATATTGTCAGGTTGGTTGGTTTGTTTCCAAGTCATCTGATAGGTACGCAGTGGTATCTGATTGTGGTTTTGATTTCCACTTCCCTAATGACTAATAATATTGAGAATCTTTTCATGTGCTTATTTGCCATGAGTAGTCTACTGGGTAAAGTGTCTGCCCGTTTAAAAAATGGATTAATTTCTTATTGTTCAGTTGTGAGTGTTCTTTATATATTCTCATTACTAGTCTTTTTCAGATATGTGAACTGCAAATATTTTCTCTCAGCCTGTGGCTTGTCTTAATGTCCACCCCAGAGAAAACATTTTAAATTTTGGTGAATCTAAACTAATCATTTTTTTTTTATTTTTATGGATCATGCCTTTGGTGTCAAGTCTGAGAACTCTGTGCCCCACTGCAGGTCCTGAAATTTCTCTTCTGTGTTTTCTTCCAATTTTTTGTATAGTTTTGCATGTTTACATTTATATCTGTGATCCATTCGGAGTTAATGATTGCACAAAGTGTGAGTTTTATATTGGACATCACTTTTTGCATATAGATTTACATTTGTTCCAACATTATTGTTGAGAAGATGGTTGAATTGCCTTTGAATTATCACAGCAACTTTGACAAAGATCAGTTCGTCACACAGGTATGGGACTATTTCTGCCAGTAACACACTATCTTGATTACTGTAATTCTAAAGTAAGATTTCAGATCAGGTAGATTTTAAGATTTTGTTATTCTTTTCCAAAATTGTTTTGACTATTCTAGTTTCTTTGCCTTTCCATTAAAATTTTAGAATTAGCTTGTCTATTTCCTATAGACAAGAAATCCTATTGGAATTTTGATTGGGATTACATTAATGCTATTGATCGATTAGGGGTGAATTTGCATCTTAACAATATTGAGTCTTCCAATCTGTGAACATAATATGTTTGTCCATTTATCTAGATCTTTGATTTCTTTCATCAGCATTTTAAAATTTTCAACATAAACATGCTTTGTTAGATTTATAGCTAAGTATTTCATTTTTGGAACTCTTTTAAATGGTATTATTTTATTAAATTTTCATTTCCAGTGGGATATTCCAAGTATACGGAAATCTAATGGATTTTTCTATGTTGACCCTGTATCCTGTGACATTATGGAACTCACTTATTATGGAGGT
>NW_023194178.1:7718-9087 GCF_002007445.2 Ailuropoda melanoleuca
TTTTTTTTTTTTTTAAGATTTTTTATTTCTTTATGAGAGAGAGAGAGAGAGAGAGAGCATGAACAAGAGAGTGAGAAAGAACACAAGTAGGGGGGAAGGACAGAGGGAGAAGCAGTCTCCTGGATGAGCAGGGAGCCTGACAAGGGGCTCGATCCCAAGACCTGGGGATCATGACCCACTCTGAAGGCAGACACTTAACCAACCGAGCCATCCAGGTGCCCACATCTCCATCTTTATGGGGAAAGCGGCACAGTCTCCTTGCAGATGCCGGGGATGGCCAGAGGGGGGGTGGGGGCGGACTGTGACTGTTTCTGCCAACTTTCCCTCAGAGGGACCAGAGATGTACACCACACGGGCACCTGTGTCCAGGCAAATGCGTGCAGTCAGGGTGAGGACAGGGCACACAGAGGCCTTTCTGGCACCTTGGGCCTTCTCCAGCAGTGTCCTCCTCTCCCTAGCAGCTTCCGGAATGGGCCTCAAGTCCTCTCCAGAACAGCCCTGACTACAGAGAAGGACGGAGGCCCCTTTGCTCCCTGAGGGTAGTTTCTGGCCCCCGCCTTGGGTGGTGGGTATTGACAGTGTGGACAGCGAGGACTGAGGTGTGGCCCACCAGGGAAGGACAGTGTGACCTCACAGCACCGTGCTATCTTGAGTCACCTGGAGTCTTTCAGCTGGGAACCGCTGCCCTGCAAGGCCTGCTCACACCGGAGGAGCAATCCTGTGTGACACCACACTTGATTCCAGGCAGACCAGACCATCTCGGCCTGTGCAGCTGCTCCCCTCACCATCTGGGTGCTGGCCTTCCCTCTGTGGCCACCCAGCCCTGCCTCACAGCCAGCTGCCCGTACTCCAGATGTCCCCGGAGGCAGGGTCGTCTCCAGACTGTTGACAGAAGCCTGACCGTGCCGGTCACTCTCTTGATCCGCGGGGACAATGGTGGGGCTGCTGGACTGCTGCCAACCTTCTCCAGGCTCATGCAGCCCCAGGGGCCCTGGGGACATCGGGCCAGACTCCCTGGGTGGGTAGAACTTTCTACATCCTTTCAAACCCTCCACGAGTCTTCCATGCTTTTCAGTAACTGCCTAGGACCTAAAATTAGGCCATTACATTTTCACAAAAGAAAAGATAAGTCCCTATACTTTGACAGGATCCAAATCTACCCATTTCAGTAGGTGAAATCTATACTCAAGAAAGTAATCATTTATTTTCCCTGTGTGCAGGAAAATGTGTGCCCCTCTGGCAGTCTGGGCGGCTGAATCTCCCTCAGGAGGCAGCTAAATGGGAAGCAAGGCCCAAGGCGCTCATCCTGGGCTTGGGTTTCTGAGTAAGGTTGAAACCTGACAACTGTGTACATCAAAGGCTGGGGAGA
>NW_023194179.1:0-595 GCF_002007445.2 Ailuropoda melanoleuca
CCCCTATCCCCCCAGATCACACACCTGGTTAGTGATAGAGCCAGGACTAGAACCTGGGCTCAAATAATTTTCTGTCACTGCCTAAAATGAATTAAAAAGAGATATAGTTTCTTGGCAAAGAGATGCCATTTATACGGTTATTTATAACTGTGATCCTAGGGATCCGGAAAGTTGGGCCATATAAAAATCCTCTTCTTTCACTTTTGTTGTATTACATTTTTTCCACATAATTAGAATTTGGATAGGCTGAGGCTCAAATTAATTTGAATTCCCTGCTCTCATAAGAACCGACACTGGAATTTAGTGCCCCAAGAATGAGCTGGATAACAGACAGAGGTAGTTAGGAATTCTATTTTGTAAAATATAATCTCTAGGTAATTGAAAAGTTACCAAAGGCTACTTATACTTACCGTNGACTTACCGTCCCTCAGAGTTAACATTATTTGGCCATTCCTAATTGTGATGATTCCCAAACATCATCAGTCACATGCTACCATCACAATTTTTATTTTATTTTATTTTATTTTATTTTTAAGATTTTATTTATTTATTCATTCAACAGAGAGAGAGACAGCCAGCGAGAGAGGGAACACAA
>NW_023194180.1:0-776 GCF_002007445.2 Ailuropoda melanoleuca
GGCATTGGACATCCTGAGGTGTTCACAAGGGTTTCCATCAAGGTGACACACTTTTCTACGAGTGTCTGCTGCAACAAAGTGCCAACCTCTAACTGACGGCCTGCGTTTTACGTAGCCGCGTGGTGCTTGACGGCAGGACAAGGGTCCAGGATTCCTGGGGACCGGTTGCGTGGGCTCTGGGCCACAAGAGGTGGAAGCTCTCTCGTGGTCGCGCCCATGGGAGGCCCGCCTTTACCGTCATCGCCAAAAAATAAAACGTGAGGCTGCCCCCTCATGTTTACATGCTTCTATACACACAGCACACCTGATGCTTTCACAAGGGGGCACCCTCAGTCCCGCTGAGAAATGACATGGGGCAGCTGGGTCGGCTGACCTGCAGAATGGCCTGCAGGTAACGCCCAAGGCTGGGATGCTGTTCACCCCTGTCCACGGGAACCAGGAAAGCCAGGGAAAGCCCTCACCTGCTCCCTGAACGCTGCCCTACAATTCCCCATCCGTGACGGAGATCGGAGGCCCACAGTCCAGCATGACGGTGCTGACCACGTGCAGGATGAGAACTGACTTAGAAAAGACAAAGCGCCTTCCTGGGCTCATCTTGGGGACTTCGGACCCATGTGGGCAGAAGGCTGAGCGTGCAGGAGCGTGCTGGTTACGAGCAGTTCCATCTCACCATGTAACTCACTGGAGACCCGGTAACCAGAACCACGGCTCCCAGAAGCCAGCACAATGCTCTGAAGTAATGAGATCTTGATAACTGTGGATTGACTGATTTGCCA
>NW_023194181.1:0-909 GCF_002007445.2 Ailuropoda melanoleuca
ATATAAAATGCTCAATTAAAGCCACAAAAGGCAGAAAAAGATTGGAAGGAACAAAGTACAAGGGCAACACACAGAAAATAGTAACAAATATGATAGACATTACCCCAACTATTCAGTTATTGTGCTAAATGTCATTGATCTAAATGCACCAATTAAAAAGATTATCAGAGTAGAACAAAAAATAAGACCCACCTACATGTCGCCTATAAGAAACCCATTTGAAATATGAAGGCATATATAGATTAAAAGTGCATGAATGGAGAAAAATATCCTATGCTAACACTAATCAAAAGAAAGTAGGAGTAGCTTATATAATTTCAGAGAGCACACACTTTATTTACAGCAAGTTATCAGGAATAAAGAGAGGCATTATATAATGATTAAGGGGTCAGTTCTCCACAATGAACCTTAATGTGTATGTCCCTAACAACAAAGCATCAAAATACGTGAGGTCAAAACTGATAGAACTGCAAGGAGGAATTGATGAACCCACCGTTACAGCTGGCGACATTTAATCCTCCATCAAAAACGGACAGATGCTGTATCTAGCAACCAGAAAATCAGTAAGGACACAGCTGAACTCAACAACACTTTCAAATGACCATAATTGACATCTGTAGGCTACTTCATCTAACAGGAGCAGAATACACTCTCTTATCAAATTTATATGAAATATTCACCAACACAGATCACATTCTGGGCCATAAAACAGACCTTAATAAACTTAAAATAGCAGAAAGTAGGCGATGTCCGTTCTCGGACCACAATGGTATTAAANATTCTCGGACCACAATGGTATTAAACTAGAAATCAATTAATGGAAAGAGAACTGAAAATGCCCAAACGTGGGGATTAATCATCATACTTCTAAGTAACACACGGGTCAAAGAAGAAATGTCAAGATAAATT
>NW_023194182.1:0-2962 GCF_002007445.2 Ailuropoda melanoleuca
CAATTTGTTCAAATATCTCTTCTAGACCTCTGTTTTTCTCCACCCCCTCGGGGATGCCGATGATTCTGACCCTGGAACGTTTCATTGAGTCAGTAATCTCCCGTAACCTACATTCTTGCACGTGGATTTTTTTAAGTCCAGTTTCTATTTTAGCTTTTTCTTCTACTAACCCATCCTCCAATTTGCTGATACGTTCTTTGCCTCATTCACCCTGGCCATCAGAGCCTCTAGTTTTGACTGCATTTGGCTCATAGAATTTTTAATTTCTGCCAGATTTGCTCTCATTTCTGCCCTTAGAGATACTATATTCTCATTGACATTTTCGTTAATACTTTTTTCAAGTCTACACATCATCTTGGCCATTGTTACTCTGAATTCCATTTCTGATAATTTGGTTATATCCATATCCATTAGTTCTGTGGCAGGGGCCCCAGACTCATTGTCTTTTCTTTGCTGGAGGGGGATTTCTCCTTCTTGTCATTCTGGTGAGGAGAGGTTGAGGGGTTGTCCAGAGCCCAAATTATTGAACGGGACCCAGGCTGTTTGCCCTTGTTTTATAGGGATTTTAGGGATGTGGGCTTCTTGATTTTTCACCCTGCCTTCTGGGGGAGGGGCCTGCCGCACCCATATCAGCCAACCGTGTTTGGGTAGAGTCTCCCTGTCCCCTGCCAAGGGGGATGGGGATGGGCACAATGCAAACCAGTATNCCCATATCAGGCAACCGTGTTTGGGTAGAGTCTCCCTGTCCCCTGCCAAGGGGGATGGGGATGGGCACAATGCAAACCAGTATTTTCAGGCTTTTGTCCTCTGGCGGCTTTCCCTGGCAGTTTTCTGTGACTCTTCTGAGAGTCAGAGAAGCAGTGGCTGTATCCTAGCCTCTGTCTCAGAACAGAGAGATCGCAGTCCACTCTCCACTGAGCTGTCCTGCCACTTTAACTGTTTCTGTTGTTGCTGCTAAAAACCCCGCAGCATCCTGGGTTGTGCGCCCCATAGCCGCTTTCCCAGTCCTTGCTTCCAGAGCCGGCTTGTCTCTGACCTTTGTGCTTCTAACACCACCAGCCACCCCCAGTTCCTGCGCACGCTCCCACGCTCCCTGTTTCAGTCTGGTTCACGTGCACTGGGAGCGCAGGTTTTTAGTCTGGTCACATGCTCCTGCTCCTGAGCTCCCAGTTTCAGACTGGTTCCAGTGAGCGCCCAGAGCTCTGGTTTTCAGTCTGGTTATGTGAGTGCTCCCGAGCTCCCGGTTTCAGTCCGCTTTCTTGTGGGTGCCGGTCCGCGAGTCAGCCCACTCCCCAGTGCAGGTAGCTACTACTTCCTCGGCCCGAGCATGTCGGCTCCCTCCTCCTTCCATTTATCTTCTAATATCTGTGCACAGATTCACGGCTCCCCGCTTCAAACCTCAATATTCAGTGCCAGAGATGTTCATTTGTAGAGATCCAGATGTATCTTCCTGTGTNCGGTCCGCGAGTCAGCCCACTCCCCAGTGCAGGTAGCTACTACTTCCTCGCCCGAGCATGTCGGCTCCCTCCTCCTTCCATTTATCTTCTGATATCTGTGCACGGATTCATGGATCCCCGCTTCAAACCTCAATATTCAGTGCCAGAGATGTTCATTTGTAGAGATCCAGATGTATCTTCCTGTGTCTTGGGCTGATTTTGTGTGTGTTCATGATGGTCTGGTAGATATCCAGCTCGATTCAGTGGACCAGCTGAAAAAAGGTCCCCTACTCCTCCGCCATCTTTTTTCTCTCCAATATGTGAAGTTTATAGAACACTTTTACATATGTTTTAATCCTCAACTACTCTTTAAGATAACATTGTTTTTCATTTATAAGTGCAAAGATTGAAGCTCAGCAATATTAATTAGAAGTTATATCATTAAATTGTTAATCTATGGATTTTATGCCCTAATATTGATACTACTAAAATAGTTGCTAATCATTCTAAGAAACCAATGAGGAAACTGAGGTTCAGAAAGCCCAAATGTATTTCCAGTGGTTGCATACTTAGCAAGGGGCAAAGCCAGGGCTCATCTCTAAACTGCATTGTTCTCCACCCCCCAGCTTTATTGAGATACAATTGACATATAACATTGTGTAAGTTTAAGGTGTACAAGTACAACCTGTGGATTTGATATGTACTATGCAAAATGACTAGCACCATAGCTTTATTTAACACCTGCATCACATCACGTAATTACTATTTCTTATGGTGAGAGCATTTAGGTTTTACTCTCTTAGTAACTTTCAAGTGTTAATACAGTATTATCAACTGTAATCACTATGTTGGACATTAGATCCCCAGAACTTACTCATCTTCTAACAGGAAGTTTGTACTCTTTGACCAGTATCTCCCTCTCACCCACCCCCAGCACCTGGTAGCTACCATTCTAGTCTCTGTTTCTGAGTTCAGCTTTTTTTATATTCTACATATAATTGATATTACACAGTATTTATCTTCCTCTGTCTGACTTATGTATTTAGCCTAATGCCTTCAAGTTCCATCCATGTTGTTGCAATGGCGGGTGTTTTTCTTCTCATGGTTGAATATGTAAATATCTATATCACATCTTCTCTGTTTATCCAGTGATGAACACTTAGGTTGTTCCCATGACTTAGCTATCATGATAAATGCTACAATGACTATGGGAGTTCAGATATTTCTAGAAGATCCTGTTTTCATTTCCTTTGGATATATATACAGAAGTGAGATTGCTAGATCATATGGTAGTTCCATTTTTAATTTTTTGAGGAACATCCATTCTGTTTTACATAGTGGCTGAACCAATTTACATTCCCACCAACAGCATACAGGGTTTCCTTCTTCACATCCCCACAAACGTCTTATCTTTTGGTCATGGACATTCTAGGAGACATGAGGTGATATCTCATTGTTGTTTTGATTTGTATTTCCCTAATAATTAGTGATGTTGAGTACCTTTCATGTACCTGTTGAATATTTGT
>NW_023194183.1:0-1089 GCF_002007445.2 Ailuropoda melanoleuca
CCTCCAGTTCCATCTATGTTGATCCAAATGGTAGGTATTCATCCTTTCTGATGACTGAGTAATATTCCATTGTATATAAGAACCACATCTTTCTCCATTCATCTGTTGGAGGACGTCTCGGCTCCTTCCACAGTTGGGCTATTGTGGACATTGCTGCTATGAACAAGGGGGCACATGTGCCCCTTCTTTTCACTACATCTCTATCTTTGGGGTAAATACCTACTAGTGCAATTGCTGGGTCATAGGGTAGCTCTTTTTTTTAACTTCTTGAGGAACCGCCATACTGTTTTCCAGAGTGGTTGTATCAGCTTGCATTCCCACCAACAGTGTAAGAGGGTTCCCCTTTCTACACATCCTCGCCAACATTTGTTGTTTTCTGTTTTGTTAATTTTTGCTATTCTAACTGGTGTAAGGTGGTATCTCACTGTGGATTTGTATTTCCCCAGTGGCTAGTGGTGTTGAACATTTTTTCATGTCTGTTAGCCATTTGTATGTCTTCTCTGGAGAAGCGTCTGTCCATTTCTTCTGCCCATTTCTTGACGGGATTATTTGTTTTCTGGGTGTTGAATTTGAGAAGTTCTTTATAGATCTTGGATACCAGCCCTTTATCTGAAATGTCATTTGCAAATATATTCCCTCATTTTCTGGGTTGCCTCTTAGCTTTGTTGACTGTTTCCTTTGCTGTGCAGAAGCTTTTTATCTTGATGAAGTCCCAAAAGTTCATTTTTGCTTTTGTTTCCCTTGCCTTTAGAGACATGTCTTGAAAGAAGTTCCTGTGGCCAGTGTCGAAGAGGTTACTGCCTGTGTTCTCTAGGATTTTGATGGATTCCTGGGTTTCTTCATCTTTAAAGATCTGACACTGAGGTAGTCACTAGTTTTAACACAATTTTACTAAAATCTATCAAAAATGTGCATAGACCAAAGATATTAAGTTCCAATGACAGGAATGAATGAAATGTCCATCAACTGATGAATGAAAAAATAAAATGTCATATAGCCATAGAATAGAATGCTATTTGACCATGAAGAGGAATGAAATATTATTGATTTGGGCTACAACATGAATGAACCTTGAAAATATTACACTAA
>NW_023194184.1:0-2277 GCF_002007445.2 Ailuropoda melanoleuca
AGGTCAGATTATTTTCTCTTTCCCTACCTAAATCAGCACCTCTTATTCTCTCATGGGGTGAGATAGGTTAGAGATGGTTTCCAACAGAGCCATAAAAGTTGGGGCTCCTCTTCTCCTCAAAGTTTCCAAGCATACATGGATGGGTGTGTATGGCCTTTAGTTGTCCTTGGGGACAGACGGACCTCAGCCGTGATTATCTTTCCCTTTAAAGCAGCTAAGTCAAAATGGAGAGAGAGGGAGGAATCAGGAGGTGATTAGGGAGAGAGCAGCTCTACCCTCATAAGCAAGCCTCTGAATTCATTCTGTTTTTGTGGCTGAACAAGGATCCTGATGCTGGACTTGGTGTGGGACTTGATCCCAGGAACCTGGGATCATGACCTAAGCTGAAGGCTGATGTTTAACTGACTGAGCCACCTAGGCGTCCCCCAAGATACCCTTTCAAGCCTACTTGTCATAACTCAGTTTCTGAACTTTCATTGGAGGATTAGGACAGTGAGAGACGGACTCCTCACGCACAACTTAGACCAGAGCATTCACAGCCAGATCATGGAGAGTTTTCTTGTATACCTACAAGTGCCACTGGGGCCCTTATCTTTCCTTATCCAGTAAACTATGCCTGCTAGCATTCTGTTCTTATTGCAGAATTGTGAAGAACTATGAAAACTCTGGGATTTTAACCTACTAACAAGCTAATAAGTGAGCGTGTTCCAATTTCATCAGTGCTGACAGAGACAAGCTCTTAGGTCAGAGATAAAGGACTTTATATCTCAAGTCAGGCAAGCAACATGTGCATCGGCATATTTCTGGCATTTTCTCTTGCCTCCAAGTCCTTTGAAGGTGATGTAAAGGGCTTAGATAGATACCTGTATATGCAGTGGTTTGTGTTATAGGGTAGGACTATTGAGCTTCAGAAGCCCTGTGATTTGGAAACCAAAATCTTTTATCATGGCATAAACATGCCCCTTCTTTGCTCTAAAGGAGACACTGTATCTTCTGAGACTTGTCACTATAGAAACGTCATTGAAAATATAGCCTGGGACAAAGGATAGAGGTAGGACCCAAATTTTTTTAAATCTCTTGAAACTTGTATTATATAAATGTATTATGTACTTAAAAAAATAAAAGTTGAAAAACCCATGTGAAAATAATAATAGTTTCAAGCAGTTCCTGATTTTAGTATTGAAGATTTTTCTGCAAAAGTTTATATTCCAGAAATATGGTCCCTAATTGAACAGAATAATTTTCCTCAATTAACATTCCAAAAAGATATATTTACTTTGCTGCTTTTCTTATGTCCTAACATATCAGGAAAGAACCTACTGTATTCTAAAACTACTGTGATAAAAATACACTTGATAATGAGATTTAAAGAAAAACCTACCTGTAAATATTTTGTAAAAAAATTTTGCCTACCTGTAATATATGCTTTAATTGTGTAGTAAAATGTATTTGTTTTTATGATTTAATGTAGGTTTAATCATCATATATTAGTGTTTTGTCTGTTTCTGTAAGTCCTAAAAAATTTTCCTTACTAATATTGTTATAGAGAGGTGGTTCAATCTCATGGGCCCTAACTCAGAATGAAGTAATATTTTAGCATGCAGAATTGGGCCACTAAAGAAAATATATCTTTTATAGAACATTTCATTAGTCAAGCTTAGTCCTGTCTAGGCTTGTTGCTCATTATATTGCATTTTCTCATATCTCTTATTTAGGAAGCAATGAAAATTTTGCCTCAGGTATAGAAAAAGAAATTAATGTAGTAAGGAAAAGTCGTATTGTTAGAATATGAAATATTTACAGTGGCATCTAAAAGTTATGTGACTTCCTATCACTAATAGGATATATACACCTACCTCAATGCTAATATGTATTAGAATGATGAAAGTTCCACGAATCATAGTATAATTGGATAATCTGTCTTTTTGTCCCTACTCTATTATATTAAAAGTGGGGCTTTTTCCTAATGCTTTAACAATTCTGTGACAGAGCCTAGGACAATGCTTGATTAGATGGTATATCAAATAATAATACATGTGGCAGTCACTACTAAGATTAAGGTAAATAGTTATATATGCAGTTAATCTAATAGGCTATAGGACTGAAAATCAAATATCACATAGATTGCATAAAAAATCTTATATTAACTTAAGAAACAGTGAAAATGCAATTATTAAAATAGCAATTACATTTCTATATTCTTATATAATTTTCATGACTAAATTATTTTGAGAAAAAAGTAGATTTGTAGGAAAATATGTTTTTATTTTTTAATTA
>NW_023194185.1:0-286 GCF_002007445.2 Ailuropoda melanoleuca
TGAGACGGGGAGCCCCAGAGCACGTGGGGGTGGCTGGCGGCTGGCAGTGTTAGAAACACAAAGGACAGAGACACGCCGGCCCTGGAAGTGAGGGCTGGGACACGGGGTGTAGGGCGCACATCCTGGGACGCTGCAGGGTTGAGTAGCACCAACAGAAACAGAGTTAAAGTGGCCAGAACATCAGTGGAGAACAGGCCGCGATCCCTCTGTTCTGAGACAGAGGCTGAGATTCGGCCACTGCTGCTCAGACTTTCAGAAGAGGCACAGCAGACTGCCAGGGAAAGCC
>NW_023194185.1:378-640 GCF_002007445.2 Ailuropoda melanoleuca
AACAGGGTTGCCTGAGTATCAGCATGGCAGGCCCCTTCCCCAGAAGGCAGGCTGAAAAATCAAGAAGCCCACATCCCTAAGGTCCCTACAAAACAAGGGTGCACGGCCTGGGTCCCGGTCAATAACTTGGGCTCTGGACAACCCCTCAACCTCTCCTCATAAGAATGACGAGAAGGAGAAATCCCCCCCAACAAAGAAAATAAAATGAGTCTGTGGCCTCTGGAACAGAACTAATGGATATGGATATAACCAAATTATCAGA
>NW_023194186.1:0-203 GCF_002007445.2 Ailuropoda melanoleuca
GGTTATGTAATAAGATAACTGAGGCTTCATAACTTTGGTATTTCAAGGTCCAAAATATATGCCTTACTTTTTAAGAACTACACAGTTCTCATTATTTCAGTGGTTATATCCTGCTTTTCTTCTGCCCTATATAATAATTATACTCAAGGGGCACCTGGGTGGCACAGCAGTTAAGCGTCTGCCTTCGGCTCAGGGCATGATCC
>NW_023194186.1:225-565 GCF_002007445.2 Ailuropoda melanoleuca
GTGCCCCACGTCAGGCTCCTCTGCTATGAGCCTGCTTCTTCCTCTCCCACTCCCCCTGCTTGTGTTCCCTCTTTCACTGGCTGTCTCTATCTCTGTCAAATAGATAAATAAAATCTTTAAAAAAAGTAATTATACTCAAAATTGCTATCATCAGGTTTAAAATGGCAACTACATGACTATGCTAAATGTGTCCTCTCTCACTTTTCCATCAAGTTATCCATGGAGCTACACACAGAGGATGTGATTCAAGAATTACATGATCATATGATTTTTTTCCCCCTCAGTTCTGGAATTGGAGGCATGGACAAAATGCTATCAATTTTTAAGTCAACAGTTCTGT
>NW_023194187.1:0-2073 GCF_002007445.2 Ailuropoda melanoleuca
GCTGTGTCCTGCCTGTCCCCTCCCCCAGCTGGGCACAGTTTCTGGAGCTCAGCTCACAGATTTTGCCCTGTAGCCCGGGCAGCTCTGCTGGGCTCTGCTTTCAAAGAGCGTCCCAGTTCGACAGAGAACCCTCTCTCCCAGCTGTCAATTCTGCACTAATTACCAGCCAAAGTTTGGGCGGGGGGTTCTCTGACCAGCTCCCCATGACACTGAGGGGACACTGGGCTGACAAAGGCCACCTCCCCGGCCCACGGGGTACAGCCAACAGCCTGGGTTGTCCCTGAGAGCCAGCTCCCAATGGCCTGTGGCCCTCCCCCTAGGCTTTTCACCCCGAGATGGAATGGGCCCAGGAGTGGAACTCGGGCCTCACTGTGAACAGTCAGTGAGTCATCAGACGGCAAACGCCCGAGGGGCAGAGGTCTGTCGTGCTATCCCGCGGTCTGGGACACCCAGGCTGTGGATGGCAGACCTCAGCCCTCGAGAGAGGAAGGGGCCGCCTGGGGTCACATATCCAGGGGGCGGCAGAGCCAAGGCTGTATTTGGGTGGATCGGAATGCCAACGCAGGCGTGTGACCACTGACAGCTGCCTCCGTGTAGACACAGTTAGAAGCATCAGAACAGGGGTACCCACAGGCATGGTGGAGCCCAGCCCCACTTTACAGAGGGGGAAACTAAAGCTCAGAGATGAGAAGGGACCTGCCGAAGGCCTCCCGGGGAGGGAGCCATGGTAACCAGCCATGGTAAAATGGTGCTGAGCGCTACTCCCCGCATTTAACTAGTCTGTTGCATTCACGCTGGAGGGTTGGAAAGGGTGCCAGGACGGCGGGAGCACGAGGGGCCCGCTGGAGGTCCGCCGGGGTCAGAGCAACAAACGACCTGTCCACTAGGGTCAGGCGTTTTGACTGTTCCAGTAGCCACCTCCCCAGTCATGAATGTGGGTGGAGAGGGAAGGAGAGCCATCCACATGACAACCAGAGGACGGCAGGGGACGGAGTGGGGTCAGGGTCTGGGACACATGCGCCTAGAGGCCAAGCCGACATTCAGGCAGCAGTGTCGAGCGGGCGGCTGGAGGAGTCAGGACGGGGAGAGGGCCCCGGGAGGGATGAGGTGCCCAGGGAGAGCGTGCAACGAACAGAGAAGACATCCAAAGACCAGGCGCTGGGACCCACTGCTTGGATGGTGGGGTGATGGGTGGGGAGGGCACCAGGCGAGGAGACAGAGGGGGCAGCCAGGGAGGCAGGTGCTAGGCAGGCAAGCGGGGGGCCTGGGGGCAAGGGAGGAGCGAGAGCCCAGCCGATCAGCTGAGAGGCCCAGCCAGGCAAGAGTGCAGTGTCCACAGCGTGGGGGGATGCCAGGAGATGCTGGGGGGCCTCCGTGACAGCGCTCTCCATGGAGGGTTGGGACGGCCACCATGTGGGCTGAGAACGACGGTGGGGGGCAGTGGTCAGGGACAGCACCTTCCAGAACATGTCCTTCACAGCCACGAGAGAGTGGCCGGATACTACAGCCCTTTCCTTCTGGTGACAGAAGCGCAGCGTGCCTGCGCTGATGGAGACCCAGGAAGGGAGTGTGGATGATGCCCAGTGGGGGCGCAGCACCCGGGGGAGGGCTTGCCTGCACTGGGGGCTCAGGGCTGCGCGTGGAGAACGCACACGTGGGCAGCCAGGACCAGCCTAACCGGTGCCTTCTAACTCCTCAGCGAAGAATGAAGCCAGGTCACGGGCTGAGCGCGGGCGTGGGAGGCTGCAGGAGCGGGGAGGTGTGAAGCAGGCCTTTCGGAGGGTGGGGAAGCGGGTTTCCATCACGTGTTCTCACTCCCACGTGCACGGACGGAGCTGATGCTTTCCTTTATACACAATTAAGCTCTGTACATTCCCCATCGTCTCCATGTAATATCTAGGGGCTCTTCCCCTAGCAGGAGAAACAGATCCAGGATTTCTTTTTTTTTTTTTTAAGATTTTATTTATTCATTTGACAGATAGAGAGACAGCCAGCGAGAGAGGGAACACAAGCAGGGGCAGTGGGAGAGGAAGAAGCAGGCTCCCATTGGAGGAGCCTGATGTGGGGCTTGAT
>NW_023194188.1:0-309 GCF_002007445.2 Ailuropoda melanoleuca
CCGAAAGTCTGATGTTAGCTGGAGATGTTTTCCTGGATGCGCTTCTTTATTACCAATAAGAAGGGCGCTGAATCCTCGAAATTCCTGAACCTTTTCTTTCACGCAGTCTTACTCATGAGACATTATGCCCGTTGATATTTCCCTGGATTGTGTGGTGTCCCAGACACCACTATATGGCACTCTCGTCAGGCTTCCACGAACACTTTCCCTCCTGTTTCCCTTTTCACGAAGGACGATGATCGTGCTAAGACGGTCCCTGTAGAGTGTCTTTTGGACGGGCATGTTTTTGGCCTTTTCGTTCCATTGCCA
>NW_023194188.1:447-661 GCF_002007445.2 Ailuropoda melanoleuca
GTTCCAACTTCCATAAGGACGAAGTGACTTCAAGGGCTTTATCTTGACACTATGTTTCTTCGTTCTAAGTGCTGGAACCTGCACAGGCCCATACACCTAATGTGGAATTAGCGTCCCCAAAGAAAAGTCTGATGTTAGCTGGTGATGTTTTCCTGGATGCTCTGCTTTATTACCAATAAGAATGGCGCTGAGTCCTCGAAATTACTGAAACTTT
>NW_023194189.1:0-151 GCF_002007445.2 Ailuropoda melanoleuca
GACCACTTTCCCTCATGTTTCCCTATTCACGAAGGGTGATGATAGTGCTAAGACGCTCCCTGTACGGTGTTATCTCTGACGGACGTGTTTTGGGCCTTTTCGTTCCATTGCCGCCAGCAGTTCTGACAGGATTTCCCCAGGGAGCAAACAT
>NW_023194189.1:237-546 GCF_002007445.2 Ailuropoda melanoleuca
ACCAAAGCACCTTGATTCCTGTTCCACCTTCCATAAGGCCGTCGTGACTTCAAGGGCTTTCCACTCACACTTTGTTTCTTGGTTCTAAGGGCTGGATCCTCCCCAGGCCCATACACCCAATGTGGAATCGGGGTCCCAGTGAAAAGGCTTCTGTTCCCTGGAGGTGTTTTCCTGCACGCTCTGCTTTATTACCAATGAGAAAGGCTCTGAGTCCTCGAAAATCCTGACATTTTCATTCATGCTCCCTTACTTACGAGAGATGATGATCGTTGATATTTCCCTGGACTGTGTGGTGTCACAGAGACCACT
>NW_023194189.1:635-1217 GCF_002007445.2 Ailuropoda melanoleuca
CCTTTTCATTCATGCTCCCTTACTCACGAGAGATGATGATCGTTGATATTTCCCTGGACTGTGTGGTGTCTCAGAGACCACTGTGGGCCACTGACGTCAGGCTTCCGCGACCAATTTCCCTCATGTTTCCCTATTCACGAAGGGTGATGATAGTGCTAAGACGGTCCCTGTACGGTGTTGTTTCTGACGGACGTGTTTTGGGCCTTTTCGTTCCATTGCCGCCAGCAGTTTTGAAAGCATTTCCCCAGGGAACAAACATTTCGTTGGAAGCGGGTTTTGGCCGAATTGTCTTTCTCAGTGCTATGTTCGTCGTGTTTCATTCACGGTACCAAAGCACCTTGATTCCTGTTCCACCTTCCATAAGGCCGTCGTGACTTCAAGGGCTTTCCACTCACACTTTGTTTCTTGGTTCTAAGGGCTGGATCCTCCCCAGGCCCCTACACCCAATGTGGAATCGGGGTCCCCAGTGAAAAGGCTGCTGTTCGCTGGTGGTGTTTTCCTAGACGCTCTGTTTATTACCAATGAGAAGGGCGCTGAGTCCTCGAAAATCCTAAGCCTTTTCATTCATGCTCCCTTACTCAC
>NW_023194190.1:0-1477 GCF_002007445.2 Ailuropoda melanoleuca
CTATTTTGTTTGAAGTATGTCTCTTGCATATAGCAAGTATAGTTAGGTCTTCCTTTGTAAGAGAAATTGAATTTTTTTTCCTTTAATAGATGAATTGATCCCCTTTATAAATATATATGTATGATGTGTATATTTCACCTCAATTGTGTTATTATGTTTTATAATTCCATGTTGTGATATAATGGTTTATAAGAAATATACATTTGGTCATTCTTATGTCCAAAACATATTTCTCAGGTATATTTGGTCTTCATTCATAGTTTCCGAAATGGCTTCAGAGCCATGAAAGTGATACAGGTGTCTTGTTACTGATGAAGCTGACTGTTGGACCCCACCCAAGGATAGGGACTGGTTGCCGGGAGGACCAAGGATGTGATTAGAGGCTTGGAACTTTCAGTTCCCAACCCACGACCTCTGGGAAGGAAAGAGGGACTAGGGATTGAATCAGCCAATGGTCAAGGATTTAGTCAATCATGCCTATGCAGGAAGCCTTCATAAAAACCCAAAAGGACTGGGTTTGGAGAGCCTCAGGGTTGATGAACCTGTAGAACNAAACCTGTAGAACCTGGATAGAATACACCCTGGTGAGAGTATGAAAGCTCTTTGTGCTTTCCCTATACCTGTCACCGTGTATCTCCTGCATCTATTCATCTGACTCTTGATTCATATCTGTTATCATATTTCTTAATAAACTGGTAAATGTAAGTAAATGTTTCCCTGAGTTCTGTGAGTCACTCTAGCAAATTAAAAGAACCCAAGGAAGAGGCTGTGGGAACCTCCAGTCTGTAGCTGGTAGGTCAGAAGCACAGGTAACAGCCAGGGGCTTGTGACTGGTGTCTGAAGCTGGGGTGGGGCAGGGGAAGGGCACAGNAGAAGGGCTTGTAGGACTGAGCCCTTAACCTGTGGGATATGATGCTTCCTCTGGACAGATATGGGTCTAATTCTCAGGCACCCTGCTGGTGTTTAAGAATTGCTTGGTGCTGTATGGGACAATTCCTTCCCCCCACATTGTAATTGGGTCTAGGAACTCAGAAGGACGTAGTGTCAGTAGATAGGTCTTATGTTATATTTGCTATGTTTCTGTCTCTATGAGATGAGAATTGTTTGCTTGTTCCTGCTTTACTACCTGGGTTAACAGCATTTAATGATATTCTTTAACACTATTTCTTGTACAACAATCAAGTACCATATTTTTATTTCCTCTTTCTTCCTTACTTCTGCTCTCATTTTTGATTCCATTATTACTACTTTGCCACAATGTGAAACTATGTTATGCTAGTTTCCCACCATTGTACCACTTTGTTTTAATCTTATATANTATTGTACCACTTTGTTTTAATCTTATATACATATAAATTAAATTGCTCACTATTAGGCCTTTTGCTGAAGTTTCTTTGTTACATCGTGGTTGAATGAAGCTCGTTATCTCATGGATTCCTCAAGAGGTACTCATGGGTGTAGAATTCTGTATGTTTTT
>NW_023194191.1:0-729 GCF_002007445.2 Ailuropoda melanoleuca
GTCTTCCCTCATCCCTAATGAAATGCAATCTGTTCTCCATCACACACACATAGCACCCTGTCCTTTTCCTTGGTATCATCATACTTAGCCATTACAAATTTATTATGGGGATTATTTGTTTAATGTCTCTCTCCCTTGCTTGCTTTATGATGGAAAGACCAAAGTTGCACTCATCATAGCAGCCATGGCACATAGTAGGTGCCTCGGTCCTGGGTTGTGGTAAGTGTACACTAAATGTTTGTTGAATGAATGAATGAATGAATGAAAAGGGAAAGCAAGGGAGGCATGAGGGGAGGAAGGGGTTAAGGACTTCGGACTTAGACACACTATCTGTCACCTTCCTAACCTGTCACATTTAACCTCTAAGCTTTCATTGCTTTGTGGTACTAGGTACTAGGTCTTGTCTTACAGGGTTATTAGAAAGATTACCTGAAATCATGTTGGTAAAGATTCTAGCACAGGGCCGGGCTCATTATTAGCACTTGGNTGGTGAATGCTAGCTGCCATTATTATTATTATTATTATTATTCTAGCAATGACTCTAATTGGGGCTAGTTCTATACTTCTTCTAAAGAACGTATGGGACACACTATTTCTTCCTAGCTGTGAGGGAGGCAGGCTGGCAAAAGACACCCATTTCTAGGCAGAGACCTGACCACTGGGAAAAGTTTGGGCAGGTCAAACTCTCTGCTGCTTAGGAGTATGGCAAGCACCTCCCCTGGGCTCAAG
>NW_023194192.1:0-860 GCF_002007445.2 Ailuropoda melanoleuca
CTCCGAAGTTAAGGTCAAGTTCAGCAACAGACGTCGGTACAGTCAGACATGGACTTTCCAACAGAGGAAGCGCAGATCAACAAGAAAGCTGGCCTCCCCTTCCGCATGTGGGCTCTTAGGCACGTCACCTGGTCCCTAAGCTTGGCCACACAATGGAATTACCTAAGGGGTTTTTACAAAATCAATACGCTCTAGGGATGGGACCTGGAGATGGGTATGTCACAACTTCACCAGGGGTCCAAATGTGCACCCAGAATCGAGAATCCACACTTGATTCATCAGCCACTGTGTCTCACCTAGGACTGCCTCTAGACTAGTGACTCTGCCACTTGTCACACATATGAATTTATAGGGGTCATAAACTTCTCTCAGCCTGTTTTCTCAACTATAAAAACCAGGACCTCACTTATAGTGATGGTATGGGTTAAATTGTGACATTTCCCCCCCTCCAACATTTATTGAAGTCCTAAACCCCAGCACCAGAAAATGTGAACTTGGTACTAGGGTCCTTGCAGATATAAATGGTTAACATGAGGTCCTACTGGAGTAGGATGGGCCCTTGAACCCGATATGACTGATGTCTGTAAGAAACACACAGGTGCACGAGGGGAGGATGCCACGTGAGAAAGGAGGCAGAGATCGGAGGGAGGCGGCTGCATGCCAAGGGACACGCCAGGGACCGCCACAAATCGCTAGCAGGGAGGAAGAGNTCAGGGAGGAAGAGGCAAGGAAGGATTCTCCCCTCCAGGTTTCGGTGAGTGTGGTCCTGTGACACCTTGACTTCTGTCAGTCCAAACCACCCAGGTCATGGCATTCTGATAGCAGCCCTGAGAAACCAACACAAGTGGGGTTCAAGAACC
>NW_023194193.1:0-6511 GCF_002007445.2 Ailuropoda melanoleuca
AATATAGCTTGAAGTCAGGCATTGTGATGCTCCCAACTTTGGTTTTCTTTTTTAGCAATCCCCTGGCAATTCAGGGTCTTTTCTGGTTCCATACAAATTTTAGGATTATTTGTTCCAGCTCTGTGAAAAATTTCAATGTTATTTTGATAGGGATTGCATTGCAAGTGTAGATTGCTCTGGACAGTGTAGACATTTTCTCAGTGTTTATTCTTCCAATCCATGAGCATGGAACGTTTTTCCATCTCTTTGGGTCCTCCTCAATTTCTTTCGTAAGTGTTCTATAGTTTCTAGAGTGTAGATCCTTTACCTCTTTGGTTAGGTTTATTCTTAGGTATCTTATGGTTTTTGGTGCAATTGTAAATGAAATTGGTTCCTTAATTTCTCTTTCATTAGTCACATTGTTAGTGTACAGGAATGCAGCTGATTTCAGTGCATTGAGTTTGTTTTGCCACATTGCTGAATTGCGGTATAAGTTCTATTAAATTGGGGATGGAGTCTTTTGGGTTTTCCACGTAAAGTATCATGTCATCTGCAAGGAGAGAGAGTTTGACTTCTTCTTTGCCAATTTGAATGCCTTTTATTTCTGTTTGTCGTCTGATTGCCGAGGCTAGGACTTCTAGTACTGTGCTGAACAAAAGTGGTGAGAGTGGGCATCCCTGTTGTGTTCCTGACCTTGACGGAAAAGCTCTCAGCTTCTCCCCATTGAGAGTGATATTCACTGTGGGATTTTCATAGATGGCTTTTATGATATTGAGGTCTGTTCCCTCTATGCCTACATTTTGAAGAGTTTTAATTAGTAAAGGATGCTGTATTATATCAGATGCTTTTTCTGAATCACTTGAGAGGATCGTATGATTCTTATATCATCTTCTTTTGTTAATGTGGCCTATAACATTGATTGATTTGTGAATGTTGAACCACTCTTGCATCCCAGGAATATACCCCACCTGGTTGTGGTAAATAATCCTTTTAATAATGTACTGTTGGAGCTCATTGGCTAGTATTTTGTTGAGTACTTTTGTATCCGCATTCATGGGGATATTGGTCTGTATTTCTCCTTTTTGATGGGATCTTTGGTTTTGGAATCAGGGTAATGCTTCCTCACAGAATGAGTTTGGAAGTTTTCTTTCTTTTCCTATTTTTTGGAATAGCTTCAGTAGAATAGGTATGATTTCTTCTTTAAATGTTTGGTAGAAATCCCTTGGGAAGTCCTCTGGCCCTGGACTCTTGTTTTTTGGGAGGTTTTTGATTACTGTTTTATTTCCTTGCTGGCTCTTGGTCTGTTCAGATTGTCTATTTCTTCCTGTTTCAGTCTTGATAGTTTAGAACCATCCAGGAATACATCCATTTCTTGCAGATTCCCTAATTTGTTGGCATGTAGCTGTTGGTAGTAAGTTCTAATAATTGCCTCTATTTCCTTGGTATTGGTTGTGATTTCTCCCCTTTCATTCATGATTTTATTAATTTGGGGCCTTTCTCCTTTCTTTTGGATAAGTCTGGCCATAGGTTTATCAATCTTATTAATTCTTTCAAAGAACCAGCTTCTAGTTTCGTTGATCTGTTCTACCATTCTTTTAGTTCCTATTTCATCCATTTCTGCTGTAATCTTTATTATTTCTCTTCTCCTGCTTGGTTTAGGCTTTATTTGCTTTTCTTTCTCCACATCCTTCAGGTGTATGGTTCGCTCGTGCATTTGGGATTTTTCTAATTATTTGAGAGAGGCTAAGATGGCTATGTATTTCCTCTAAGGACAGCCTTTGCAGTATCCCATAGGTTCTGAACTGGTGTGTTTTCATTTTCATTGGTTTGCATGAACTGTTTAAGTTCCTCTTTAACTTCCTGGTTGACCCGTTCATTCTTTAGCAGGGTGCTTTTTAACCTCCAATTGTTTGGCTGTGTTCCTTCCAATTTTTTCCTTACGGTTGAGTTCTAGTTTCAATGCATCATAGTCTGAAAATATGCACGGAATAATCTCAGTCTTTTGGTATCTGTTGAGACCTGATTTGTCACCCAGTATGTGATCTGCTCTGTAGAACTTTCCGTTTGCACTTGAGAAGAATGAGTATTTTGTTGTTTTAGGATGGAATGTTTTGTATATATCTACGAAGTCCATCTGGTCCTATGTATCCTGCAAAGCTCTTGTTTCTAATAGTTCCTTGAAAACAATCCCACATTGGATGTACAATTGAATTTGGAAGTGGGAGGGAATCATACGGGAGGGAAAGTGAAAGCGAATTGAAGAAGCTTGTTTAGAGAACCATGTGGTGCTTATGTCAGGAAAGTGGGCTACATCCTCACAAGTGCATACATTTTTTTAGTGTCCTTTTTTTTTCTTGTTTAAGAAAAAGATAATTGGTCCAAGTACATGACTCTTAGTCAAGGACAAAGGGTGTTAGATGCTTATCTCTTCATCCATGCCTAGGGCAGGTTTGTACTTGTGCTCTCAGAGCCCAGTGAGAAGCCTATTGCTTGGAGCTTGAGGAATGGGCATTCCCTTCTTTTTACAATTTCTGTAATTCTCCAAGTCAGTGCAAAATGAGGATGAGACAAGCTTAAGGCTGCTTCTGTTTTGTGCTGATAAAATGCATGCTTGATGTAGAGAAGTAAGAGGAAAAAGCAAAGGTGAAATGGTTTGATGAGGTGATAGTGAATTGAGTGTTAGATGTTACTGCCATTTAGTGATGATTTAACACCTGGCTTCCTGGGGAAGGTGAAGATTTATTTTTGTGCTACAACATAACCTGGCACTCTCTGGAGTGGATGTAACAGGGAAGCTTCTGAATTACCAGAAGAAAGTACTATGGTAAAACAAAAAAAAATTTAAATAAATAAATCCATTCTTTACAACTGTGAAAACAATGCATCTCCTCATATTAAATCCTAATCCTCTCTATTAATATTTCTGCTTTTGTGTATAAAACTTCATTGAGACAATGAAAATGGGTTTTTCAGAATATATGACACCACCTTCCCTAACACATGTTCACACATCCTCAGAGACCACGTATTACAGCACCTGTCCCTGTGTCTGTCCACAAGCCTTTTCTCTTCACAGAGCATCACTTTATAATAAAGTTCTGTCTAATTCCAGGTGTAGTCCCCCTCCCTCTGCTGTGCTCACAGGGTACCAGGATGGAGGTGAGGAAGGAAGAAGAGAGATACCGTAATTGATTCCCTACCTGGTACCAGGTGCTTTGCAGTTGTGGTGGCCCTCACTACAACCCCATGAGGTGGGATCATGCCAGTGTGAAAGAGAAGGAAATTGAAGGTTAGGGGCAACTGGCCAGTGGTCACATGGTTGGCTGCACACAGCAGAGGTGGAGTTTGAACCCAGTGTGTCTGGTCTCATCGTCTGAAGAGGCTTTTGTGCCTTAGAAAGCACGGAGATAACAGTTGGGAGGGATCCCTGGGTGTGCAGTAGGTGGAAGGTGCTCTGTCTGGTCAAGAAGGGAATGAGCCCAAGTATAGCTTCACAGGGCTTCCTCTGGCACGTGGACAGATGCCAGGAAGGCACAGATGTACAATAGTGTAAAGGGCTGGCAGTTGTAGATGCCCACACATGCCCACAGCCAGAGCAGATCTTCCAGAAACCGTGACTCTGGGTACCTGATTTCATTTCCTTCCACCACCCCCCCATATCTAAAGAAACTGAATGTCTCATGAAGATGTACCATCTGCAAAGGATTAAAAGGGCAAGGAACAAAAGATTTAAGCACAGCATTAGCCGTCCCTTTGGTGTATAGAGGAAGAACACTGAATTTGGTTGACAAGATATAGGATAGGATTTAGGAAGTGAGGCTTAGCATGCACTCTGGCTATATGTGTGCTAACTACACATCTTATAGGACCACTGCCTTGCTACCAGGAGAGCTAAGCACAATGGGATCATTCATTTTTTTAAAGATATTTTATTTATTTGACAGAGATAGAGACAGCCATCAGGAGAGGGAACACAAGCAGGGGGAGTGGGAGAGGAAGAAGTAGGCTTCTGGCANGAGGAAGAAGCAGGATTCTGGCAGGCTCCATCAGGAGCCTGATGTGGGGCTTGATCCCAGAACACCGGGATCACGCCCTGAGCCGAAGGCAGACACTTAACAACTGAGCCACCCAGGCGTCCCGCAAATGGGATCATTCTTGATAAAGGTTGATTTTTATGCCAGGAAATTTGAGGATGGAAGTGAATATTCATCTATGAGTTTATTTCTCACTTGGAAAATTTTGAAGGCAGGAGACTTTTTGGAGCAGTCTGTCATAGTAGGCAGTTGCAGAATCTTAGTACACAACTAACTAGGGAGGCAAAGAGGTCTGAATTTCCTATGGAGAAAGGAATTGATAGCTGGACTTGAACCATTTTGCCACTACACTGTCCGTATTAGTTTCCTAGAGCTGCTGTAACAACTTAACACAAACTAGATGGGCTAAAACAATAGACATGTATTGTCTCATACTTTTCGAGACTAGCTATCCAAAATCAGGATGTCAGAAAAACCATGCTCCCTCTGAAGCTTCTAGGGAAGGATCCTTCCTAGCGTATCCCAGCTTCTGGTAGCCCAGATGTTCTTTGGCTTGTGGCAGCATATCTCCCAGCTCTGACTCTCATCTTCACATGACCATCTTCCTTCTGTGTCTTCATATGGTGTTCTCTGTTTGTGTCTGTTTCCAAATTCCCCTTCTAAGGACACCAGTCGTTGGATTAAGACTCACCCTAATGGCTTCACTGTAACTTGATTACATTTGCAAATACCTTATTTCTAAATAAGGTTACATTCCTGAGTAGGAGGTTTAGGATTTTCGGGTTGGGGGTACACAATTCAACCCACAACGGTGTTTAAAAGGATTGGCAGTTGGGTAAGGGAACCCAGTGGTAAGAACTCTGGAGGTTTATGACAAGCGTAGGAGCTGAAGTGGGCAGTGGAAGAATTCCCGCTGACGTCAGAGCCTCTTGTAGCGTGCACAAATGCACCCTAAGGAAACCAGCAGCGTGTGGACTCTTGCTTCACAATGGGCATAACTGCCAACAGTGGGGAGCTCATGGCCCTGGTCAGGTAAAGGGACTTCCATCAATCTTTCTTCCCAGTCCCTGTATATGGAGGTAGAAGAGATGCAGGAAGAGGAGGATGTGTCCCAGGAATGAAGGAGCAGACCACAGCCCAGCTCCCCACTAAGAATCCTAGAGCCACAGGGGAAAGCTGCACCAGAGGAAAGGGAGGAGAAAGGCAGGGCCTAATTTACTAGAAGATTGACTGGATCCAACTGAACCAGACTTGGTGAAACCTGAGTGGTTATATGGGTCTGAGATTTGCCCAAGGTATGATCAAGGGGTAGGGAAAGTGGCTTTAAAGGACAGTAAGTGGAGGAAAATATATTTTACCTAGTAAGTCAGTTCAGTATAGGAGTTGTAAGAGTTCAATTCTAAACTGTCTCAAATCTTACACCACCTCAGAGTCTCAGTTGCCCAATCTATATAGCTTGGCTGATAATTTAACACACACACACACACACACACACACACACACACACACCCCCTCTGGAAGACTGCAAAAGAACTTTCTAAGTTTTGGGTACTGTTGTTACAGAAGCCAGACTCCACATGTGGCATCCTGTTTTTCGTGTCTTGCTTGTGTTTTATCAAAAAGGCACTCAGCTTTTCTGAGCTTCGGCTTTCTCTACAAAACAGGACCATGAGTCATGGGGCTAATGAGCAGGTGAAATGAGATGTGAAATTGCTTTTTATTCTGTAAAGTGTTTTATACTTGTATTTCAGACATGTTTCCTCCTGTCTGTATTTTTATAATAGCAAATAGGTACAATGTGTTGTATTAAGTGTAAGAATTGAAATTACTTGAACTGTTATTGATAAACAGTTGTGATCAACAACCGGCCCTGGACATGGGTTACTTCTGGAACGCTTTAAAAATATTGATGTCTAGGTCCTACCGGCAGATGTCCCGATTTAACTGCTGTGGGCTTTACCCTGGGCATCAGGGTTTTTAAGCTCTCATGTATTCGTTGGTGCAGTGGAGGTTGGGTTCAGAGACGTAGTGTAGAAAGCCCAGCTGGGGTTTGGCTCTTAAAATTTAGAGTGGAAATCAGAATTTTTTTTTTGTAGTCTTAGCTGTATATATGTTTTTCTTTATCATTTTTTGTTATTGAAGTATAGTTGACACACAGCATTACAGTAGTTTCAAATGTGCAACATAGTGATTTGACAAGTCCATGTGATCTACTCACCCCATGTATCTACCATCTGTCAGCATATAGCAGCTCTAATACTATGTTTTTAAGGATATATTTATTTATTTTAGAGAACACGGGAGTGAGTCAGCAGGGGGAGGGGCAGAGGGAGAGCATCTTGAAACAGACTCCCCACTGAGTGGAGCTCAGTTTCAAGACCATGAGTGCATGACCTGAGCCAAAACCAAGAGTCAGATGCTTAACTGACCTAGCCACCCAGGTGCCCCTCCAGTACTATTTTTTAAATTGTCCATTATCTCTCACATGCTAAGTTTCA
>NW_023194194.1:0-894 GCF_002007445.2 Ailuropoda melanoleuca
TTATCATAATCAGTACAATTTGAACACAGAGGATGCTTTTCTTTCCCATGACAATGAAAAATAAATAATCATTTATCTACAGGCATTCTAGCCCATCTAATGATCTGCTTGAAATCTCAGCTGCGGATTTTATGACATAGGATCTGAAGGAGCTATGCAAAGTGATGTTTCCTTTCCTGCTGGGAAGCAAATGAGTGCACCACAGCGGGTCTGACCCCAAACAGCCAGATTTGTAAAGTCACCACTTAACTCCCTGGGAGAAAACCCTTCCACAGAGGGCAGTGAGAGAATGCATGGCAGTCCAGAGCTGGATAAATGAGCCTTAATCCATTCAGCCAGGGTTTGCCTATGATCTTCCACACAACATGGTCACTTGAATTGTTAAGGATCTTTCTCACTACTTTACTCTTAAAATACCAGATAAGATAAATTGTTACTGAATTTAAAACTGATACACAACTTTTTTTTTTCCCAAGGGAAACCCTTAATTTATCATTACTCAGTGACTTAATCGTCAAATATTTCTGGAGTACTTATCATGCGGTGGGCAATTTGCAGGGCATTGATAGAGAATGGTGAACCCAAACAGGCAGATATGCACCCTGCTTTCACTGACACTGACTATTCCCTTGGGAGTCCTCCTTGTGTTTGGTCCAGTGGAAATAGGTAATGCAGGGACCCTTCGGGTGTTTATCACTTATGAGTTACCACCCTGAAAACTTCAAAAGGAGAATAAATGCCTTGGTCTTCATAATCATGANCTTGTCTTCATAATCATGATGTAGTACACTGAATATTTTTGGCATTTCATTTTTCTTTCTTATTCTTGAGATTACTATTACCGCACTTGATACATAGAACATGTTCATCCAAGTTGGAGAAAAATTATGAAAC
>NW_023194195.1:0-1318 GCF_002007445.2 Ailuropoda melanoleuca
CTTCAGAAGGACTGGTTCACCAAACAAAAAACACCATCAAGTATTTAAAAGGCAAAAAAAGTCACAAGAGAACAAAGTTTCCAGCAGCCACTTACTCACGTGATTATGTGACCCTAAAGGTCAGGACACGTGACAGAAGAGCCAAGGTCAGAGCTAAAATTCTTATTATCAGAGGTTCACAGGAAATAAAGAGGGTTTTCTTATTTGGGGACACTGAGACTTGGGGTTATCTCAGGGTGCAAAGCGGTTTGCTGGTTTGGTTTGTCTGTGACGGAGGAACAGAACTTGCTCAATGACTTTGAAAGTGGGACACAATGTCGGGTTTTGCTTCTATAGAGCGAGGAACTGTTTTAGGCTTAAAAGTTGGTATTGGCAATACACCAGAAATCCCATCCTTTGCACCCTTGTGAACTTAATGACAAAAAACGGTAGATCCCAACCTCGAAAGGTACCAAAGGGCATTTTTCCAAATTCTTGTAGGGGCTCCATGGACAAAGCAGCTTGGAGGCGGCTAACCTGGTTCCACTTCCTTCTGGACCCAGGAGTCCGAGAGGGTGTCAGTGACAAGCAAGTCACCAAGGAGCACAGAGAGAACCCTCGCCAGGGAAACGCAACTCCAAACCACGACAGGCGATGCCACCCCACCCCAAGGAGGACTAGCATAATAACACAAGAGAAAGAGAGAAAGGTGACAGGTGCCTCTGCGGTCGTGGGGCGGCCGGGGCCCCAGGAGGAGGCGCGGCCACGTGGAAAGCAGGTGGATGCTTCCTCAGCAGGGGACACACACAGGCGCGTGTAACCCAGCGCTGCCGTGGTTGGTGCGCGCCCCAAGAATGAATGTCCACAGCAGCATTCTTGACAATTGCCAAAGGTGGAAACAGCCCCAAGACACGTGCATAGACAGAAGCAGGGATCACCGAAGTGCGGTGCGTCCCCATGACACGACACTACACTACAGGGCCTGGAAAGGAGGGAAGCACCCCGCCCCCAGCTCCCCCATCCCCCACTGTGTGGATGGGCCTCCGAAACATGTCCAGGGAAAGAAAGCAGCCACAAAAGGCCACACGTCATAGGATTCCTTTTATACGACATGTNCTGCCGTGGCTGGTGCGCGCCCCAAGAATGAATGTCCACGGCAGCATTCTTGACAATTGCGAAAGGTGGAAACAGCCCCAAGACACGTGCATAGACAGAAGCAGGGATCACCGAAGTGCGGTGCATCCCCATGACACGACACTACACTACATGGCCTGGAAAGGAGGGAAGCACCCCGCCCCCAGCTCCCCCATCCCCCACTGTGTGGATGGGCCTCGGAAAC
>NW_023194196.1:0-253 GCF_002007445.2 Ailuropoda melanoleuca
CGAACATGATCTCTCATGAGTAAGGGAGCATGAGTGAAAAAGTTCAGGATTTTCGAGGACTCAGCGCCATTTTTCTTGGCAATCAAGCAGAACGTCCAGGAAAACACCTCCAGCGAACATCAACCTTTTCACTGGGGACCCTGATTCCACACTGTTTGTATGGCCCTGGGAAGTATGCTATCACACCTGCCGTGGCAAAGGAACGAAAAGGCCAAAGGCGAGTCCGTCAGAAACAACACCGTGCAGAGCCAGT
>NW_023194196.1:403-585 GCF_002007445.2 Ailuropoda melanoleuca
TCATGAGTAAGGGAGCATGAGTGAAAAAGATCAGGATTTTCGAGGACTCAGTGCCCTTCTTCTTGGCAATCAAGCAGAGCGTCCAGGATAACACCTCCAGCGAACATCAGGGTTTTCCCTGGCGACCCTGATTCCACACTGCTTGTATGGGCCTGGGAAGTATCCTATCAAAAATGCTGTGG
>NW_023194197.1:0-585 GCF_002007445.2 Ailuropoda melanoleuca
GCATGGTGGCTGGGTTCCAAGAAAGTTCCCAATGCATGAAAGTGAAAACTTAAGCTTCTGAAGGCTCAGGTGTTAACACAGCAAAACTTCTGCCACATTGCATTCATCCTAGCAAATCACAAACCCAACTCAAACACAGGGGAAGGAAAAAGGCTCTACCTTTTCGTAAGTGATACAGTATACATATATATGAAGAGGAGGAATATATGATAGTCATCTTTGGGGACTATCCATCACACATATATACTTGTAGAACTAAAACTAAATGAAATTTATAAGAGAAAAACAAAGTAAATGTGCAAGACAGTTACTAGGACGGCTCCCAATGATTCCTATCTCCCATCGTATATGCCCTTATGTAATTCCCTCCCTTTCAATACAGTCTGGTCCTACTGATNGCTGGTCCTACTGATATCCTTCTAGCTAACAGAATACTACAAAGGTTGACGAGACAGTACCTGCAATATTACATTTTAAAAAGACCTTAGCATCCATCTTGCTTGTCCTCTTTTGTTCTCTCACTTACTGGCTCTGAAAGAAGTCAAATGTCATGTTGTGAGCTGCTCTATGGAACTGAGGAAGACC
>NW_023194198.1:0-204 GCF_002007445.2 Ailuropoda melanoleuca
CCATCATTTCTCTAATCCCCCAATTTTGAAATTATTTAGTACAGTCGCTAATGTTTGACTTTCTGTTGATCGACTAGCCCGTTCGTAGTTGTTGCTTAACTCTTGGGTGACGTCAAAACCTGGAAGGTGATGGTGGCGGGAGGCAGGCAGGATGATGTGGCTGCCGCGGGGAGTGACTTGGCAAGTGGGGAGGCAACGCCAGCT
>NW_023194198.1:278-570 GCF_002007445.2 Ailuropoda melanoleuca
ATTTTTTTTAAAGATTTTATTTATTTATTTGACAGAGATAGAGACAGCCAGCGAGAGAGGGAACACAAGCAGGGGGAGTGGGAGAGGAAGAAGCAGGCTTCCAGCAGAGGAGCCCAATGTGGGGCTCGATCCCAGAACGCCGGGATCACGCCCTCAGCGGAAGGCAAACGCTTAACGACTGAGCCACCCAGGCGCCCCCGTCACACATAATTTTAATGCACAACCTATTAGATCAGGGGAACCAGTAAAGTTAAACCATATAATTTCACTTCTAACTTTGTGTGCATTAATC
>NW_023194199.1:0-2133 GCF_002007445.2 Ailuropoda melanoleuca
CTCTAAGCGCAGAAAAGAGAGCGAATCTAGCAGAAATTTAAAATTCTATGAGCCAAATGCAGTCAAAACTACAGGCTCTGATGGCCAGGGTAAATGAGGCAGAGGAACGTATTGGCAAATTGCAGGATGGGTTAGTAGAAGAAAAAACAAAAAGAGAAGCTGGTCTTAAAAAAATCCATGCCCAGGAATGTAGGTTAAGGGAGATCACTGACTCAATGAAACGATCCAATGTCAGAATCATCGGCATCCCCGAGGGGGTGGAGAAAAACAGAGGTCTAGAAGAGATACTTGAAGAAATTGTAGCTGAAAACTTCCCTAATCTAGTGAGGGAAACAAACACTCGTGTCCAAGAGGCAGAGGACNTTCGTGTCCAAGAGGCAGAGAAGACCCCTCCCAAGCTCAACCAGGACAAACCAACGCCACGTCACATCATAGTGCAATTCGCAAATATTAGATCCAAGGATACAGTATTGAAAGCAGCCAGGGCAAAGAAATTTCTCACGTACCAAGGCAAAGGTATCAGGATTACGTCAGACCTGTCTACAGAGACCTGGAATGAGAGAAAGGCTTGGGGGGGCATTTTTAAAGCTCTTTCAGAGAAAAACATGCAGCCAAGGATCCTTTATCCAGCAAAGCTGTCATTCAGAATTGATGGAGAAATAAAGACGTTCCAAAATCGCCAATCATTAACCAATTTCGTAACCACGAAACCAGCCCTACAGGAGATATTAAGGGGGGCTCTATAAAGGTAAAAAGGCCCCAAGAGTGACACAGAACAGAAAGTCAGAACCAATACAAACAAAGGCTTTACTGGCAACATGGCATCATTAAAATTCTATCTCTCAGAATTCAGTGTCAATGTGAATGGCTTAAATACCCCNATCTCTATCAATCTAAATGGCTTAAACTCTCCCATAAAACGCCACAGGGTTGCAGATTGGATAAAAAGACATGACCCATCCATTTGCTGTCTACAAGAGACTCATTTTGAACCCAAAGATGCATTCAGACTTAGAGTAAGGAGATGGAGTACCATCTGTCATGCAAATGGACCTCAAAAGAAAGCAGGGGTAGCATTTCTCATATCAGATAGATTGGATTTTAAACTAAAAACTATAGTTAGAGACACAGAAGGGCACTATATTATTCTTAAAGGAAGTATTCAACAAGTGGATATGACAATTATTAATATATATGCCCCCAACAGGGGAGCAGCAAGATACACAAGCCAACTCTTAACCAAAATAAAGAGACATATAGATAAGAACACAGTAATAGTAGGGGACCTCAACACCCCACTATCAGAAATAGACAGAACACCCTGGCAAAAACTAAGCAAAGAATCAAAGGCTTTGAATGCCATACTCGACGAGTTGGACCTCATAGATATATATAGAACACTACACCCCAGAACCAAAGAATACTCATTCTATTCAAATGCCCATGGAACATTCTCAAGAATAGATCATGCTCTGGGACANACTCATTCTATTCTCAAGAACAGTCCATGTTCTAGGACACAAAACAGTCCTCAACTGATACCAAAAGATTGAAATTATCCCCTGCATATTCTCAGACCACATTGTTCTGAAATTGGAACTCAACCACAAGGAAAAACCTGGAAGAAACTCAAACACTTGGAGGCTAAGAACCATCCTGCTCAAGAATGACTCGATAAACCAGGAAATCAAAAAACAAATTAAACAATTTATGGAGACCAACGAGAATGAATACACAACGGTCCAAAACCTATGGGATACTGCAAAGGCAGTCCTAAGGGGGAAATACATAGCCATCCAAGCCTCACTCAAAAGAATAGAAAAATCTAAAATGCAGTTTCTATATTCTCACCTCAAGAAACTGGAACAGCAACAGAGGGACAGGCCTAACCCACTGACAAGGAAGGAGTTGACCAAGATTAGAGCAGAAATCAATGAATTAGAAACCAGAAGTACAGGGGCGCCTGGGTGGCACAGCGGTTATGCGGCTGCCTTCAGCTCAGGGCATTATCCGGGCATTATGGGATCGAGCCCGACAACAGGCTCCTCTGCTGTGAGCCTGCTTCTTCCTCTCCCACTCCCCCTGCCTGTGTTCCCTCTCTCGCTGCCTGTCTCTATCTCTGTCAAATAAATA
>NW_023194200.1:0-234 GCF_002007445.2 Ailuropoda melanoleuca
CATGAATGAAAAGGTTCAGGATTTTCGATGACTCAGCGCCCTTCTCATTGGTAATAAAGCAGAGCGTCCACCAAAACACCTAAAGCGAACAGCAGCATTTTCACTGGGGACCCCGATTCCACATTTGGTATAGGGGCCTGGGGAGGATCCAGCCCTTAGAACCAAGAAACAAAGTGTGAGGGGAAAGCCCTTGAAGTCACGATGGCCTTATGGAAGGTGGAACAGGAATCAAGG
>NW_023194200.1:344-636 GCF_002007445.2 Ailuropoda melanoleuca
ATCCTGTCAAAACTGCTGGCGGCAATGGAACGAAAAGGCCCAAAACACGTCCGTCAGAAACAACACCGTACAGGGACCGTCTTAGCACTATCATCACCCTTCATGAAAAGGGAAAAATGAGGGAAAGTGGTCTCGGAAGCCTGATGAGAGTGCCCTATAGTGGTCTCTGAGACACCACACAGACTAGGGAAATATCAACGATCATCTCTCGTGAGTAAGGCAGCATGAATTAAAAGGTTCATGATTTTCGAGGATTCAGCGCCCTTCCATTGGTAATAAAGCAGAGCTTCCA
>NW_023194201.1:0-2699 GCF_002007445.2 Ailuropoda melanoleuca
CTTTTTTCCACCAGATGTTGTTTCCTGCTTTATCAAAGATTAGTTGCCCAAAGAGCCAAGGGTCCATTTCTGGTTCCTCTATTCTGTCC
Organism: Ailuropoda melanoleuca; assembly: GCF_002007445.2. Taxonomy (NCBI): domain Eukaryota; kingdom Metazoa; phylum Chordata; class Mammalia; order Carnivora; family Ursidae; genus Ailuropoda; species Ailuropoda melanoleuca. Next base: position 90 of record NW_023194201.1, read on the forward strand.
CATTGGTCTATGTGTCTGTTTTTGTGCCAGTACCATGCTGTCTTTGTGATCACAGCTTTGTAGTACAGCTCGAAATCCGGCATNAGCTCGAAATCCGGCATTGTGATGCCCCCAGCTTTGTTTTTCCTTTTCAACAGTTCCTTGGAGATTCGGGGCCTTTTCTGGTTCCATACAAATTTAAGGACTATTTGTTCCAGTTCTTTGAAAAATGTCCTCGGTATTTTGATCGGGATAGCATTGAAAGTGTAGATTGCTCTGGGTAGTATGGACATTTTAACTATGTTAATTCTTCCAATCCATGAGCATGGAATATTTTTCCATCTTTTTATGTCTTCCTCAATATCTTTCAAAAGTGATCTATAGTTTCTAGGATATAGGTCCTTTACGTCTCTGGTTAAGTTAATTCCAAGGTAACGTATGGTTTTTGGTGTTATTGTAAATGGGATGGATTCCCTAATTTCTCTTTCTTCAGTCTCGTTATTCGTGTATAGAAATGCAACTGATTTCTGGGCATTGATTTTGTATCCTGCCACCTTACTGAATTGTTCTATAACTTCTAATAGTTTGGGAATGGATTCTTTTGGGTTTTCCATAAAGAGTATCATGTCATCTGCAAAGAGAGACATTTTGACTTCTTCTTTGCCGATTTGGATACCTTTTATCCCTNTGGATACCTTTGATCCCTTTTTGTCTTCTGATTGCTGTTGCAAGGACTTCTAGTACTATGTTGAATAATAGTGGCGAGAGTGGGCATCCTTGTCGTGTTCCTGATCTTAAGGGAAAGGCTTCCAGCTTTTCCCCATTGAGAATAATGCTTGCAGTAGGCTTTTCATAGATGGCTTTTATGAGATTGAGAAATGTACCCTCTATTCCTACACTCTGAAGGGTTTTAATCAGGAAAGGATGCTGTATTTTGTCAAATGCTTTTTCTGCATCAATTGAGAGGATCATATGGTTCTTGAGTCTTTTCTTGTTGATATGATGTATCATTTAGATAGATTTACGAATGCTGAACCACCCTTGCATCCCAGGGATGAATCCCACTTGGTCATGATGGATAATCCTTTTAATGTACTGTTGGATTCTATTAGCCAGGATCTNTCTATTAGCAAGGATCTTGTTGAGGATTTTGGCATCCATATTCATTAGAGAAATCGGTCTGTAATTCTCCTTTTTGAGGGGGTCTTTGCCTGGTTTGGGGATCAAGGTAATATTAGCCTCATAGAATGAGTTTGGTAGCTTTCCTTCTGTTTCTATTTTTTGAAATAGCTTTAGGAGAATAGGTATTATTTCTTCTTTGAATGTTTGGTAGAATTCCCCAGGAAGACCATTCGGGCCTGGAGTTTTGTTATTTGGAAGGCTGTTTATCACTGATTCAATCTCTTCATAATTAATTGGCCTGTTTAAAAAATCAATTTCTTCCTNAATTAATTGGCCTGTTTAAGAAATCAATTTCTTCCTGTTTCAGTCTTGGTAGTTTATAGGTTTCCAGGAAGGCCTCCATCTCTTCCAGATTGCTTAATTTATTGGCATATAGCTGTTGATAAAAGTTTCTAATAATCCTTCCAATTTCATTGGTGTTGGTTGTGACCTCTCCTTTTTCATTCATAATTTTATTAATTTGGGTCCTTTCTCTATTCTTTCAGATAAGTCTTGCCAGCGGTTTGTCAATTTTGATTCTCTCGAAGAACCAGCTTCTAGTCCTGTTCATCTGCTCTACTGCACTCCTGCTTTCTAATTCATTGATTTCTGCTGTAATCTTGGTCAACTGCTTCCTCGTGAGTGGATTAGGCCTGTCCCTCTGTTGCTGTTCCAGCTTCTTGTGGTGAGAATATAAAAACTGCATTTTAGATTTTTCTATTCTTTTGAGTGAGGCTTGGATGGCTATGTATTTCCCCCTTAGGACTGCCTTTGCAGTATCCCTTAGGTTTTGGACCGTGTTTTCATTCTTGTTGGTCTCCATAAATTGTTTAAATTGATTTTTGATTTCCTGGTTTATCGAGTCATTCCTGAGCAGGATGGTCCTTAGTCTCCAAGTGTTTGAGTTTGTTCTAAATTTTTCCTTGTGGTTGAGTTCCAATTTCAGAGCGTTGTGGTCTGAGAATATGCAGGGGATAATTTCAACCTTTTGGTATCGGTTGAGACCTGTTTTGTGTCCCAGAACATAGTCTATTCTTGAGAATGTTCCATGGGAATTAGAATAGAATGAGTATTCTTTGGTTCTGGGGTGTAGTGTTCTATATATATCTGTGAAGTCCAACTCGTCGAGTATGGCATTCAAAGCTCTTGTTTCTATGTTGGTTTTCTGCTCCGGTGCTCTATTGCTGATAGTGGGGTGTTGAGGTCTCCTACTATAAACGTATTTTTATCTATATGTCTCTTTATTCTGGTTAAGAGTTGGCTTGTGTATCTTGCTGCTCCCATTGTGGGGTATATATAATTGTCATATCCACTTGTTGGATACATCTTTTAAGAATAATATAGTGCCCTTCTGTGTCTCTAACTGTAGTCTTTAGTTTAAAATCCAATATGATATGACAATTGCTACCCCAGCTTTCTTTTGAGGTCCACTGGCGTGAAAGATGGTATTCCATCCCTTTACTTTCAGTC
>NW_023194202.1:0-592 GCF_002007445.2 Ailuropoda melanoleuca
TCAAATGAGGTGGATGACAAATTCGGTATCATGAGAACCAAGGGCAATACAAGCCAACGACAAGGACAGAACCTACTACAGGGGCCACTGACGACTTTCCAAGAAAAAAAGATATTCTGCTGTCGACGGTAACACTCATGGAGGTGGTGGTTGTATTTAGCAGAAATATCACAAACACACCCACGGGAAAACAAGCAGGCATGGGGCTGTAACCAGGAAATCAGTCTCATGTGGACACTGGAGGTCATGCACAGTAACGTTATTTGTGCTACTGGGAAGATCTTATTCGTAATCAGGAGAATGAAAAGGTTCCCTGCTTTGGTGAAAATTAGCACAGGACAGTTAAGAGGCACACAGAAGAGCATCCAGGGAAGGGCCNAAGAGCATCCAGGGAAGGGCCACTCACTGGTTCTCATTCACTCACTCATTGGAGAGCTATTTCTCAGGGGGCCACCGGCTGCCAGCTGTTGTTCTAGGGCTGAGTAAGCCAGGCTGATAAGGAGCTGATCTCATGAGAATGTAGCTCTCTGGCCTTAAACGACAAGCACACAGGCAAGGATGTCATTCCAGATCATCAGAAGGTCAGATGAAA
>NW_023194203.1:0-925 GCF_002007445.2 Ailuropoda melanoleuca
TGCATGCCTAAAACCAGAGATAGTACTGAACACTAGATATAAAACTTTTTCCCTACACATACACCTGTGATAAAGTTGAATTTATAAATTAGGCACAGTAACAGTTTAACAACAATAACAAAAAATAAAATAGAACAATTATACCAATATATTTAATAAAAGTTATGTGAATGTGGTCTCCCCCCACCCGACATCTTACTGTACTGTACCCACCCTTCTTCTTGTGATAATGTGAGATGATAAAATCCCTACCTGATAAGAGAAAGAGAGGTGAATAACGTAGGTATTGTGACATAGTGAGGCTACTACTGACCTTCTGATGATTCATCATCTGCTTCTGGACTATAATGGACCGCAAGTCACCAAAACCACAGAAAGCAAACCTGCNCCACAGAAAGCAAACCTGCTAATAAGGGCAGACTACTAGATCATTATCTCTCCTTGCTATTGATGAGGAACCCAAGGCACAGAGAAGTTAAGTGACTATTCCAAAGCCAAACAGCTCAGAAGTACTGCCACCTGGATATTGCACAGCCACGCCTGTTCTTTTGTATTCATTCACACAAAAACATAGTAATTCAATGCTCCCAATAATAGGACACAACCAGTTTGCTCTGATATATGCAATTCCAAAATTTCTCCACGTATCTACACCTCCTGTNTATGCAATTCCAAAATTTCTCCACGTATTTACACCTCCTGTCCAGCCTTTAGCCTTCTGAAAACAGCTTAACACTAGGTGGGTCCAATTTAATGAAAATCTTGAGAATGAATTCAGTTTCTAGTTAATATTTCTGATTGTACACTGTTGTGTTTGGTATCTTAAAATAGCTGAAATGTTGTCTGAAAAATTTATCAGTTATATGATTTTTCTCTTTAAGACAAATGAAAAGTCCAGATATGTTAGTTATGGGCTGTAATTAAT
>NW_023194204.1:0-2005 GCF_002007445.2 Ailuropoda melanoleuca
CCCAAGGAAACCTCTTCAGGAGTCTAGAATTTGCTCCACCATTTCTCTTCCATGTGCCCCGTATATCCACTATGCAGATAAGGCTGTTTGTCCTCAGCTAGAGTTGTTGAGTTGCAAATCTATTAGATAGGATCTATGCTCCATGAAGGACTAAGACACCATCAGACTCTTGTCCTGTCTAGTCATTGCGTGTGACTGCTAATGTGGATCAGTCCTTACTTGTTTTGGTAGAGTTCCAAATAGAGCCCAGAAATCCCTAATTCCTCACAATCCCCTGTACCTAATATAGAAAAATAAAGAAATAGGCTATGCTTTGCTTACAGACCTTCCCATACCTAAGAGAAGAAAGAAGACAGGTGAGGCAAAGTCTATAGGAACTCCCAAATCCAGTCTGTCACCAAGTGGTGTTGGCTCTGTGTTCAACGTGCGTAGAGACTCCAGACATTCTCACAATCTCTGTTGCTACCACTGTGGTCCCAGCCACTGGGCTGCCTAATGCCCAGCCCTCTAGAGTCTGTTCAAAACACTCATATCACATCATGGTACTCCATGCAAAACCCTCAGCCAAGTCTTTATAATGGCCTACACAGTCATGTGATTTGACCCCTTGTCCCTGTTTCACCTCGTCTGCCCAGTTCCCCCATCCCGCTTTACTGTGCTGCAGGCGCCCTGGGCTCTTTGCTTTCCTGAGAGCACTGTGTGTGGTGTTTCCTTTTCTGGAATCTCTCCCCACAAATATCCATGTAGCTCATTTCCCTATGTTGTTCTGGTCATTGCTCAAATTCCTCCTCTAAGAGAGTCTGTTCCTTGATCTCTTATTTAGAATAGAATCCTTTGATACACCCTGCGCATCTCTATTTTTCTCTTCAGCGCTTATCACTACATGTATATTTGTTTGGTTATTTCTTACTGTCTTCCCCACACCACCATAAAATAAGTTCCACAAGAGCAGGTTTTGTGTTTATTTGTTTGGTGGGGGGCGGGGAGGCATGGTTCACTATTAGTGATCATTGCTTAATACATAGTAGACATATTTTAAACTATTGGTTGAGAAGAATATTATCAATAGAGTACATACAAATGTCTTTGTGTCATGCTTTTATTTAGCTTACCAAAAGAAATCTGTCTTTGAGACACCTGAAACCAAGAAAAGGAATCTTGATTTGAAGGATATGAAGTGGATAGTGATGGGGGGAGAAAAAGCCAGGGATTGGAAGTTTTAGGAGGACAGACTCAAATGTAAAACCAAAGTGGATTATAATTATCCCCCTTGAATGTGAACCAAGTAAGGGAAGATTGAGGACAAACTTGTCTTATTTCAGAGTTCTACCTGCTGGCTTTGGAATTTAATATGTAAATCTTTGGGGACTGTGGTAAGCCACATTCTCTTTCATCTATAATAATCATTAACCAAAGTTCAAAGCATTAGAATGGAAGAGTTATCTACATTAAGCCTCCAAGCCCTTGATGAGTTCCTGTAGCCATTCATTCTCCTTACTCTCTCAGATCTGATATATTTAGTATTAATCTCTTGGGGGCACATAAAAAGCCAGAATAACTCTGTGATATGCATTTTTTATCTAAATGCTGTGTAATTTATGAATCTTGATAATAAAATACTGGGGTTATAAGTAGTGCACCATGACCAGATTTCAGAATTTCTTCGAATATAAATAAAGCAATTTCTGAAAGAGATGAGGAACTGGCCATTCTATTTGATCAATACAGAGGTGGTGTGGCATATGTAGCCACATCCCTCCTGCAGGAAATCTGTAGCATTTATGAGACCACAGCGCCTCTTTCTTAGAGATATTAGTAAGAAAAAAATTGCCACTTTTGCATATCGGTTTCCTATCAGAAGTTATAAAACAGGAAATTGACTGCAGAATTTTAAAACTTGGTGCCTTCCTCACTGAAGATGTAGGTAACGATGATCGCCTGAAAAAAAAAGGAAAATAAATATATGAATAATGCACATACAGAGCAATTCATTTTTCATTTTTTT
>NW_023194205.1:0-1280 GCF_002007445.2 Ailuropoda melanoleuca
TAAACAGACAGTCGAGTAGAAATCAGTGCCAAGAGAAATGAGCTGCAGGCCATGAAAAGTTATGGAAGACCCTTTCAATGTGTTCCCCATGGTACCTGACATTCAGCTGTAACACAATTAGGACACTCTTCTTGATCTTCCCTGTCGCTAACTTTCCAGTTTCATATCTTAGTAATTAGACTTTTAGGAGCTCAGTGTTCAGCTTATAACCCTACACACAGTAAGGGCTCAATAATTCATTATTGAATGAATACATGAGCCACCAGCCACAACATACTGAAGCGACTAGGTTTACTGAATACTTTTTTTCACCCTCTGGCCTTTGTTATATGCATCCTTTACTAGGAATCCTCTCAGCCCAACAAGTGCCTGTTCACTCTGATGATTCCCTTTCATACTTTGTGTTCCATTATTGATGTGTTTTCATCTAGGAAGTCTTCCTGACCCGCAGGGGCTTTGTTGTGTGTCCCTCAAAAATGCTTTCATAGCACCCTGTGCTGACACAAACTTCTCATTTATAACATGGTCTTATCATATTCTGCTCCCCTCTGGGTGTCTCTCAGTGGATAGGAAACTCTCTGTAGGCAAAACCCAAATTTGTCTCTATTCAACACGGAAGTCCCAGCAACCATCAATGAACCTGGTATATTTTTTGGGCTCTAGAAATTTCTATAGATTAATGAGTGAGGGTTGGAAGGAAAATGGACTATATTTATCCTGAGGTTGTTCTGTATGTAGATGGATCCACATATTTTTTTTTAAAACACCTTTTCATAATGAATGTTACCAAGATGTAAACTAATTAACAGAGAAAAATGGCATGAACAGCTCACATTCATAAAATGATGAAATCTTGCTGAGAGCAGGGAAAATATAAGCTATTTGCAGGGCATGTTGGTGGCTCAGGGGGCCAAACATCTGCCTTTGCCTCAGGTCCTGCCTCAGATCCAGCCCTGCCTCAGGCTCCCTGTTAGGTGGGGAGCCTGCTTCTCCCTCTCATTCTGCCTGCTGCCCCCCCTTCTTGTGCTTTCTCTCTCCCTCTCTCTCTCTCTATGGCAAATAAACAAATAAAATCTTTTAAAAAATATTTAAAAAAAAGTTCTTTGCTACTTCATAGATAATCTCAAGATTAGATTTCTTTCTTTTTACATAGTTTAAACAGGAGCGAAATCGTGGTTGCTCAAAGAGATCTGGCTAGAATTTGAGTCCGACTCAGAGAAAAGTAGGAAAAAATCCCCTATCTCCAGTACTATTTCTTTGCTCTACATTTTCTTGAATAT
>NW_023194206.1:0-880 GCF_002007445.2 Ailuropoda melanoleuca
CTGGCAGCCGGGAGAAGTGATTTCTTTAAGACTCAGTGTCCTTCACTGTGAAATGGAATAATAACAACCCCCACTTCATGGAGTTGCTGTGAGAATTCATGCAGACATGTTTGCATGTTCCACATGTGGCACCCATGACATTGACCATACACGACGGGACAGCAGCCAAAGTCACATGGGAAGGGGTCAAGTGCAAGACAGAGCCTGTGCTATTTTGCCTCTTGGTCTAATGTCCCTCTTGGCACACCGTTCCATCTTTTAATGCTATAGACAGTGATTAGGATGACACCCAGCGTAACCTCAGACTCAGAATAGAGCTGGGTTATGGGAATTAAACGGAGACGGGAGGTCCTGGGAATTTGGGACAGTGTCTCCGTATGGGCAACACTGTTCATACATATCTGAGCCAGAGTTTTTAGGTAATGGGTTGAGCTCTGTGGAAAAAAAAAGAAAAGGTCCCTTTCCAGCCTCGTGAGTGCGTTGCAGTGAGATGCTCAGAGTCCCTTCCTTGAGGAGGCACCGACCTTGACCTTGTCTGTGTCTTACACAGCAAGGAGGGGCTGTCCCCATGTGTGGCATGGGTGTGCACTGAGCTGCCCAGAAGTTTCACGGGCAGGCTGCGTGCTGGCCCAGGGTATAAGTCAGGTTTTGAGGTTCAAGGATCCTGGTATGCAGTGGATTTCCAAAATGATTNGTTCCAAAATGATTCATGCAGAACTCATTTGTCTTTTAGTTTCTATACAAGTCATGGTACTAGTCACGAGCAACAAACAGTTTCACCTTCGGGAAGATGCCTTTTACATTTGACAATCATTTTAGTCATTGGACAACAGTGATAACGAAGGGTGCCATCTCATGCCCATACTCAGGGAGGCAGAAA
>NW_023194207.1:0-790 GCF_002007445.2 Ailuropoda melanoleuca
GACCTTGCTACCACAGCAATTAGAAAAGTCATTACAACAGAGGACCTAACAACCTGTGCTAGTCTCCACGGCCCCACTCCCTGGCTCCAGAGATTGACTCATCCATGGGCTTGTGACCTGGTCTAGTCAATGAGGTGGCAGGAAACTCAGGTCTCAGCCTGCAGAGCAAAGCTTGGGATGGACCACCCAGGCCAGATGCTTTTCCCTCACGACTGCAGAAGCAGCCGAGGCCAGTGCCAGTGCCACAGGGGCCCAGGAAGCCAGGTGCTCAATAACATTGCTAAAGGCTGAGTCAAACTTGTCCTGAAGCTCACACATAATAGGTCCTCCACTGACTCATGAGAACCATTAATGTGCTCACGGTCTTGACCTGAACAAGGTGACTGTCTGTGTGGTATATAACCCGCAAGATATACCCACCAGGCAATGGGGACATATTCAGCAAAACAATACCTACACGTAATTCAACACAGACGAACATCTCGTGGGAAGCTCGAGAAATACAGATAAATGCAGGGGAATTTCTGAGGTGTTACTTGTTGGCCAAGCTAGCTATCATCCTTTTTCCTTTCAAATTTAGGGGCCAGGCTCAGGCAGGATAGATCCCAGTGTACTCCCTCTGCCATTTGAAAACAAGAACCCTCTCATCCATCGTCCATNGCCCTCTCACCCATCGTCCATCCGGTTGCAAATCTCGGGTGTGGGCAACTACTACCCATGGGCCAAACCTGACCTCTGCCTGTATTCTGTAAATAAAGCGTGGCTGGAACACAGCCACACACGTTGGTTA
>NW_023194208.1:0-587 GCF_002007445.2 Ailuropoda melanoleuca
CTTTGACCACCCTAGGGAAAAGAGAGGTATAGGATGACACAGACTGAAAAATAATCACCTTCTCCCCAGTCTGTCCCCCAAATATACACAATCCAATACTATAAACAAACTAACATTTCCACTCTCTCTAGTGTTACCAAAATAGCTTCAGGATTTTAGTATCTTCACGCTTCTGAATAAATCAGTCAGTTTCCACATCCATTACACATTCTCCATTTCCTTGTTTAAGAATCCAATAAACACTAAGTACGATACAAAATCACTTCCTGTTTGAATATGATAGAATCTAAGTTTTAAAAACCTTTTAGTTCCTTCTGTATAGAGGATAAATTTAAGTGTGGCAAGAGCCATACTTAGTGTGTTGTGAAGTGGTATTCCTCAGAATAGTCCCAAACTGGAAACAACCCAAATGTNGGAAACAACCCAAATGTGTACCAATTAATAAATGTATTAATAAATGTGTTATATCTACACAATGGAATATATTTATCAATAAAAAGGAATGAAATACTGGTGCATCCTATAACATAGATGAACCTTGAAAACACCATGCTAAGAAGCCAGTCACAAGACTACATATTGTATGA
>NW_023194209.1:0-652 GCF_002007445.2 Ailuropoda melanoleuca
TTTCAGTATCATCTTTCTTCTATGCCTATTTTTTGATCCATGCCCTTGAGAAGAGGAAGGCAAGAAAAAAAATCTATATTTTCATATATTAAGCAAGCCAAATTCAGTGCAAGACACTATGTAAGAAAGTCTTGTTTAAGCTGAAATGTATTGATTGGCAAATCATTTACTGTCTGGGTTTTTCCTGAATGAACGTTTAGGAAGTGATGGTTCTCTTTGTTTCAATCTAAACTTTGTGCTATTGGTCACTGCAGATATAAGCAGGTCTTCTAGTATTTTTTTAAATTTAGTTTTAATGTCTGTAAGTTACAATTCAGTGTTTCCCCCTGATTGCAAAAGCAATTAATGGTTNGTTTCCCCCTGATTGCAAAAGCAATTAATGGTTTTTTATTTAAAATTGTAAACTATAGAAAGCACAAAGAAGAAAGTAAAATCATATATAACCCTACCACACAAGTAACAATGGATAGCATTTTGTTGAACATTCTTCGTGTTTTTTGTTATAATATCTATGTCATTTGAAAAACAAATGTCACTTCATCAACCCATAGGCTTGTTGTCACAAGCCCTGACAGTACAGCCTGATTAAATCATGACTGTGGTAGACTAGACCTAAGTATTTTGTAATAAAATTTCTCACATTCTGATATCT
>NW_023194210.1:0-680 GCF_002007445.2 Ailuropoda melanoleuca
GATTTGTCTGTCCTCCCACATTTATTTCTTCAGTCATTTATTTCTATCAGTATGGACCCATGGATATTTATGTTATACTTTGGATATTATGTTATAATCCAATGCTATGTTATTTATTTCATTGCTAAGATTGTGTCATTTTTGTCCATTGAGAGCTCTTCCAGATTCACTCTTGAGTTCCTTCAACGTGCCCCGTCTTTTAAATTTTTATTTATTTATTTTTGAGTACTTCCTTCCTTGCTGACACCAAAAGATGCTTCCAGTTTATCTTGAATTTGCGTGGCCTAAAATCAGCCATTATTTCAAGAAACCCTGGTTCCTTTTATTGGAGAATCATACCTTATATTTAAAACTACTCCAGAAGCTTCAGCAGTGTCCTTTACAGAGAAGGCTTTGGCCCACCTGGGACGCAGACTGGGCATTAAAACACAGTACTATCGAATGACCCTGCAGGGGCTTCCAGGCACGGACCAGCAGGATTTNGGCAGGATTTGCACTGTGCGTGAGGTATCAGGGACACCTCTTCTTGGCCTTTTAGAATTGATGTAGAGAAATACGAATCCTTTTGCCCAGGCTCTCCACAGGAATTGGGGTGTCAAAGTTAAATACGCCTTTGTGGTTGTTATGTGTGATTGTTAGTCTTCCAGAATTAATCTTAATGCTGCTATCCCAATAGTTGT
>NW_023194211.1:0-912 GCF_002007445.2 Ailuropoda melanoleuca
TAAATATGTTAATGTGTGTCACACATTTAGCACAGTGCACAGAATGGAGAAGTACTAAGTAAATAGGTAGCCAACTTTATTTTGCCTTATCTTGTCTCTCCCAAAAGATGATATTCTTTTTGAAGATGTAGGTGCTACTTGTTTTATTTCATCATATCTACTCCAATTAACCACTGGATGTACAGTAGTGAATAACCAGCCAAGGCCTGTACCCTCATTGAGATTCCATTAGTTTGTCATTGGGAGTCCTGGAGAAATCACTCACAGAGGGGTGATAATTCACAGTACANCACAGTACAGAAGGGAATGACCTTAAAGAGCAATGAAGTAGTGAGTCTTACATTACAATCTATAGAAGAATCACATGGTAAGCAAATAAAAATTGAGAATTCTGGGCTCCACCTCCACAGTTCTGATACCACATCTGAGATCAGGAACATGTAATTCTATTCATGTTTCTGATACAGAGGACTCATGGATCACACTTTGAAAAATACTGGTCTAGGAAGTGGAGGGAAGAGATCCTTATGAGCTATGGTGAAACATTTCCAGTACTTGACGTCGGTTTGGACCCTTTCCTAGAAAACCCTTTTTGGCTCGCTGTATTAGCTATTTTAGTCTAGCCTAGCCTGGCTAATTCCCAGCTTTGGGGAGCTGGTTGCAGTTGTCCATTGCAGGATATTTAGTAACATCTCCGGCATCTCCTCTCTAGATGCTTGTAGCAACTTTCCTTCTCCAATAGTGACGATCAGTCAAATGTCTCCAGACCTTGCCAAATGTATCCTGGGGTACAGGGACAATTGCCCCTGGATGAGAACTATAGATCTGGTTGATCTTGACCTCACCTAGAGCGTACATACTATTTGAAATGGAGTCTTTTATTTCTTCCTTTCTGGAAGGGTAAAAGATGAC
>NW_023194212.1:0-675 GCF_002007445.2 Ailuropoda melanoleuca
CTGGGTGGGGACCACCCAAGGAAAGAATGTGTCTTTAGAGGAGGTTTTCCTCCTGGATCCCTTAGGTAACATGGCCCCAGCAGCTGGATCAGTAATTGCTCCATTGAAAGGGAACCTGAGCCATGCATCATGTCCACCATACTAACGGTACCAGTGCTGTACAAAGGTGCCCGGTTCCCCTCACTTTGATGGCACTTGTTATCGTTAGTTATTTCATACTTGTTGTTTGAAGGGTGAATAATGGTGTCTTTTTTCTTGGCAATTGTATTTCTTTTTTCATAAGTTGCCTTTTCATGGTATTTGTCCAATTTTCTATGATGGCTCTTTTCTTTTTTTTTTTTTTAAGATTGTATTTATTTATTTATTTGAGAGAGAGAACAAGAGAGCACAAACAGGGGGAGTGGCAGAGGGAGAGGGAGAAACAGACTCCCTGCGGAGCAGGGAGCCCACAGCTGGACTCCATCCCAGGACCCTAACATCACGACCTGAGCGAAAGCAGACACTTAATGGACTGAGCCACCCAGGCACCCCAATGAGGATNACATATTCTCTCATGTTTCATTCCCCCTTCTAATTACCCCCCCTTTCTTTATCCCTTTCTTCTCCTACCGATCATCATAGTTCTTATGTTCCATAGATGAGAGAAATCATATGATAATTGTCTTTCTCTGCTTG
>NW_023194213.1:0-270 GCF_002007445.2 Ailuropoda melanoleuca
TTATCTTTTGTTTCTCTTGCCTTTGGAGATGTGTCATGAAAAAGGTTGCTTTGGCCGATGTCGTAGAGGTTTCTGCCTATGTTCTCCTCTATGATTTTGATGGATTCCTGTCTCATATCGAGGTCTTTCATCCATTTGGAGTTTATTTTTGTGTCTGGTGTCAGAGAGTGGTCAAGTTTCATCTTTTGCATGTAGCTGTCCAATTTTCCCAGCACCATTTATTGAAGAGACTGTCTTTTTTCCACCGGATGTTTTTTCCTGCTTTATCAA
>NW_023194213.1:351-568 GCF_002007445.2 Ailuropoda melanoleuca
TCTGTTTTTGTGCCAGTACCATGCTGTCTTAGTGATCACAGCTTTGTAGTACAGCTCGAAATCTGGCATTGTGAGGCCCCCAGCTTTGTTTTTCCTTTTCAACAGTTCCTTTGCGATTCGGGGCCTTTACTGGTTCCATACAAATTTAAGGAATATTTGTTCCAGTCCTTTGAAAAATGTCATTGGTATTTTGATCAGGATAGCATTAAAAGTGTAG
>NW_023194214.1:0-579 GCF_002007445.2 Ailuropoda melanoleuca
TAAATTTTTTAAGTTGGCTGTTACTGAGATATCTTTCCAACACACTGCTTCAAGTTCCTTGCTCCTATTCTATATGAGAAGCAGTATGAAACAATCTCTGCGTGATAAGGTTTGGCATTAAAGGTGCGTGTGAACCTCAGCTCTGCCATTTATTAAATAACTTCCCTTAGGTCACAAAATTACTTGACCCTCACCTTTCTTATTTGGAAAACAGAATTAAGACCAATCTCCCGAAATTACCGTAAAAATTGCAAGACATAAAACATATTTAAAAAAACCCTTAAAGGAGTTAAGATGGTGGGGGAGTAGGGGGTCCCCTTTTTCAGCTGGTCCCCTGAGTCGAGCTGGATAGGTACCAGACCATTCTGAACACCCACAGAATCAGCCTGAGATGCAGGAAGATACACCTGGAACTATACAAATGAANCCTGGAACTATACAAATGAACATCTCCAGCGCTGAGTATTGAGGTACGAAGTGGGGAGCCGTGAATCCAAGTACAGATATCGGCAGATAAACAGAAGGGGGAGCGAGCCTCCCCGTTCAGGCGCCAGGAAGCGGTAGTCACCTGCACTGGGG
>NW_023194215.1:0-10530 GCF_002007445.2 Ailuropoda melanoleuca
CCCACTCCCCCTGCTTCTTCCTCTCCCACTCCCCCTGCTTGTGTTCCCTCTCTTGCTGGCTGTCTCTATCTCTGTCGAATAAATAAATAAAATCTTTAAAAAAAAAAAAAAAAGAAATGATGTCTGGAACATAAGAAATAGCAGGAAGATCGGTAGGAGAACGAAGGGAAGAATGAAGGGGGGGTAAACAGAAGGGGGAATGAACCATGAAAGACTATGGACTCTGGGAAACAAACTGAGGGCTTCAGAGGGGAGGGGGGTGGGGGATTGGGATAGGCCGGTGATGGGTATTAAGGAGGGCACGTATTGCATGGTGCACTGGGTGTTATACGCAACTAATGAATCATCGAACTTTACATTGGAAACCGGGGATGTACTGTATGGTGACTAACATAATATAATAAAAAATCATTAAAAAAATAAAAAAAAATAAGTATGTCCTAAATCTGGCCATTTCTTCCATTTATGCTACCGTCACCGTCATCATCTCTCACTTAGGCTATCACAACTGTTTCTTACTGGTTTTCCTGTTTCCACTCTTGTCTCCCCTATAATCCATTTTCCACGTAGAATCCAGAGTTTTCTTTATAAAAGATAAATTAGTTTGTGTCATCCCCTGTTTAAAATGCTTCAGTGGTGTCCCATCAAACACAGGGTTAAAGTGAAACTACTTGCTAGGTTCTGTGAGCCTTGTTTGTTCTAGCCCATGGTAGCTTTTCCAAGCTCATCTCTGATAACTCTTGCATGTTTTTTTTCTTGATTTGGCCATGGCGACCTTCATGTTGTTTCTCAAACATATCAAGTTCTCTCCTTTCTCAGGATAGTTGCACTAACTTTTCCTTTTGTTTCCATCTTTTATTCTCTAGGTTACCTTATGGCTCATTCTATCATCGAATTTAAGAATCTGTACCTCAATTAGTCATCAGAAGAGCCTTCCACAACCCTTTCTAAAAAAGCTTTCATGTTGTAGCTCCTTTTCCTGCTTTGTTTTTCTTCATGGCATTTATTATTTTTCATAGCACAAAACCCTTGTCACCTGGCATGGCATTTTATATGTGTATTTAAAATCAATTTTGCTTAGTAAAATAGAAGCTCAGCATGGGCAGGGACCTATTCCCCATTGTTTCCTCAGTTCATGAAACAATGACTGACACAGAATACCTATTTAATAAATATTTGTTAAATGAAAGAGATATTGCTATCCATGTTGTATTTTATTTTAATACATATGTTTATATGTATATGATACACGTATATTTAAATGCATATGCGTGTATATGTATGATATGCAGAAAAGTGTTTATTATCATATTTTATGTTAACAGAAATCATGATAACATAATTTTCTATGATACTGAATTATCTAACCAAAACATCCTGTAAGTGGCCATAAATAAATTTAATTTTTTCTTTTGCCTTTGTATAGTATATCAGCTAATATGATATTTTTAAGTGTCTAACTTTCTGAGCACTCTATAGTTTTGTTTTATGATGTTTTGTAATATTATTATCCAACTATCACTCGCAGCTTTATGTCAAGTGCCAAATAGCCTCTATTTTTAAAAATATTTTTTATTATATTATGTTAGTCACCATACAGTACATCATTATTTTTTTTTTTTTTAATTTTATTTTATTATATTATGTTAATCACCATACAGTACATCCCCAGATTCCGATGTAAAGTTTGATGCTTCATTAGTTGCGTATAACACCCAGTGCACCATGCAATACGTGCCCTCCTTACTACCCATCACCAGTCTATCCCATTCCCCCACCCCCTCCCCTCTGAAGTCTTCAGTTTGTTTCTCATAGTCCATAGTCTCTCATGTTTCATTCCCCCTTCTGATTACCCCCCTTTTCTTTATCCCTTTCTTCCCCTACCGATCCTCCTAGTTCTTATGTTCCATAGATGAGAGAAATCATATGATAATTGTCTTTCTCTGCTTGACTTATTTCACTTAGCATTATCTCCTCCAGTGCCGTCCATGTTGCAGCAAATGTTGAGAATTCGTTCTTTCTGATAGCTGAGTAATATTCCATTGTATATATGGACCACAGCTTCTTAATCCAGTCATCTGTTGAAGGGCATCTCGGCTCCTTCCATGATTTGGCTATTGTGGACAATGCAGCTATGAACATTGGGGTGCATATGGCCCTTCTCTTTACTACGTCTGTATCTTTGGGGTAAACACCCAGTAGTGCAATGGCTGGGTCATAGGGTAGTTCAATTTTTAACTTTTTAAGGGACCTCCACACTGTTTTCCAGAGTGGCTGTACCAACTTGCATTCCCACCAACAATGTAGGAGGGATCCCCTTTCTCCACATCCTCTCCAACAATTGTTGTTTCTTGCCTTGTCTATCTTTGCCATTCTAACTGGCGTAAGGTGGTATCTCAGTGTGGTTTTGATTTGAATTTCCCTGATGGCTAATGATTTTGAACATTTTTTCATGTGTCTGTTAGCCATTTGTATGTCTTCATTGGAAAAGTGTCTGTTCATATCTTCTGCCCATTTTATGATTTGTTTATTTGTTTCTCGTGTATTGAGTTTGAGAAGTTCTTTGTAGAGCTTGGAAACCAGTCCTTTATCTGTAGTGTCCTTTGCAAATATATTCTCCCATTCCGTGGGCTGTCAAGGGCGTATTCTTTAAAACACTAAGAAGTTATATAGTAAGAATGTTTTGAAGGCTTAATCTTGCAGTGAGGTAGGTTTCATGAAGTATCTGGAGTCATTCTGTAGAAAATCTGGAAGCATACAGAGACTCTGGAAATAGGATGGTTTTGAATACAAATACAAACTATTATTATTTTGTCAGAGGTATGTATCTGAAAAGGTTGATAGGGTTTTTTTCCCTCTTTGAGGCTCATTAATGATGTTTCAACCTCTTACAGATATACCTATAAAGGAGAGAATTTAGAATTTTTATTTCCTTTTGTAAACTTCTCCCCATAAATATCATGACTACTTTCTGGACAAAATGGGAGATTTCCAGATTTTTCTCTTAGATATTTTGGAACATCCTGCCCTAAGAATAAAGCAGGAAAACAATACTAGTTTGGAGATAATCTCTGGCCACCAATTCCACATTATACTAAGTGATACTATAGTCATTTAAAATCAGCTAAACATAGATGAGACTTTCTTTTGACCATTTGACAGGTAACCCCACAGAGTAGAGTTTTACCTAAAAAACAGTCCACCTGAATTTTCTCCGGTATAGGCGGTAAGTGTTAACAGGCAAAATACATGCTTGAACTCAGTTTATACTCCCTACCTGAAATACAAAGCTTTTTTGAGCTCAGGCATGGAGCCATGGAATCTCCAGGCCTTCAAAGGGAAATACGGAGGAGGATCTGAAAGTAAGGCCATGTGTGAATTCAGTCCACATCCTGCAGTCCACCTCCGCCCTTCCTTGGATCTTACAAACTACGCCAACTTGTTGCACAAGAATGACCAGACTCAAAAGTTTAAAATAAATGTCTGCCATTTATTAGAATTGTTTCTCAGGAAGTAAGACGTAGAATGCCCATCAGGCAGGGGCTTGGAATACTCCACCCCTGTACTTAACACATCAAAATTACAGACTCTCTTTTATAAGAAAAGAATTCTTTTAATTCTTTTAATGTACCTAAAAATCCCTGTAAGACTTGTGTTGATGAGCTGTGGAGAAAGTAAGACTGGAGAAGGAACAATGAGAGAAACTGGTGGTCTTCTGGGGAGGATGATGTGGACCTTATGAAATAGTGAACATCAAAGACACTACTTAATAAGAGTACTAATAGCAATCAAAGTGCAGACAAATACACTTTGTCCAAAGGAAATCACATTACTTGTTGAGAAAAGCAAAGGCAAATGGCATGGAAGATCCTTAAAAGAGTAAAAATATACATTCAAGGGAATAAAACACTAAGGGTCTCTTAATTACTTGAGTTTTTTCACTTTAAGAATAATGAACCCTCTCCTTTTGGTTATGCAAAAGCTGATTCCACCATTAAATGGAGATCAGTTTGAGTGGGAACTAAAAGCATATTTTAATGATTTGGACATGATAAGCTGAGATGAACTGGGGGATCCAGAATGAGTCCAAGTTTCTGAATTGAGCAACAGGATGAATTGTAGGTGTTGATTACTCAAAAGGGAAGACAAGGGAAAAGCCAGACAAACAGAGTTGGAATTCAGCTTAGGACACTTGAGTCTGAGATGGCTGAGTAATCCAAGAGAACCTAGCAAATACATAATTCAGTATGTGAGTCTGGGCCTCAGAGATGTTGTCTGGGTTGAACACGTAAATACAGAACTTGCCCAAGATCACACAGCTTCTGAGCAGTGATGGGGAACAGGAACACACCCTTCTGACCACATTCATGCTTCTTTCTCTAAGACATGCAAAAACCAAGGAAATGGGAATCTGTGCTTTATGCCTAGAATTCCTCAATCACTTTCCCTCTACAAAAAACTGCTAAAATAGAAATTCTGAAATATTACATTTCAACTACTGTGCTGAACCTGGGACCAATACTATCTTCTAAATATTAAAAGTTGTGTCTAATCATGCTACTTATGGCAGAAAGTTCCTTTGTTCCTTCTTGAAACCTGGCTTCTGCCAAGCCCCTATCCTGTTTGACAAATGCATCTGAGTGTCAGTGAATCTCAAAGATATAAACATTGTTAAATTTTTCTACCAGACTTCTAAGCCCCATGAAAATTAAAATCAACCTGTATAAATTGGTCATTTAGTGAGTGCATGGCCTTTAATCCATTGTTCTGGGCTGAAATTGTCATTTGTCTAATAATGGGAAATGCAGGTAAAGTGTCTATGGTGAAAAAGAGAGAAAATAGGGAAGATAGCAAAGAAATACTATGGGGCAGATGGCAGAAGAAGAAACCCCAAAGTGAGTGGGAAAGGACACTCAAGAGAGAAGCCAAGGCAAACCTAACAAAGGCTTCAGGGAAGGTAAGCAATGTTGAAATGGTGGCTAGAGGCAAAGTGGTAAATGGTAAAACCTGAAGAATGCTCGAGTTTTTCAACAAAGAAGATGTTGATGAGCAAAACCAGGGCCATTTCAGTGAAGTGAAATGCACAAAAGTCAGATTTCTCTTAGTTGAGGTGAGATTAGGAATCTGGAACTTACAGAACTTAGTTGGGAACACTGGTTCTAGAAGTTTAGATCCAAAGAGGGGGGGAAATGAAACATTAGCCATGGAAGAGGAGTATATGTAACACAATGAAGATTCCATAGCATGTCAACTATTAGTTGCGACTAAGTTGGAGTGGAAAAACAATATCCCTAAATTCTCAGGAATGAAATGATCTTAAAGGTTATCGAGTACAGGGTCCAGCTTCTGTTCCAAATCCCTCTCTAACACCATAACCACAACCACCTCTGTCTCACACCCAGAAATGCTGAGGGACAAGCCTGCTTAATCCACTTTCCAACAGCTCTAACTCTTAGAAAATGTTGCCCTAATTTGTCTAGCAGATTCTTACACTCAATTCTAGTCCTCCATCTGTCTGGTTCTGGTTGACACTGCATCATACCAAACAGACCAGGATGGTTCTGTAGATGTCAGAGGCAACCCTCTTGTCCTTATCCTGATCCTACAGTATTTACTCAGAGGACTTGGCGATCTCCCCTATATATTCACGGGATCATCCAGACTCAATCCAGGTGTCATCTATCCCTATGCAGCCTCCAGAATGAATCACGATCCTCTTGGTGGTACCAAAGCAGAGCAGAAATGTGATCTCCTCCCTTTCTTGGCACCCTCAACACTACGGAGCTATTCTAGCATCCTGTTTGCTTTCTTGGCCAGGGTCCTTTCCTATATTCTGTTGCTCCCCAACTCCAACCTAACCTTCCCCTGTCCAATGATCACTACTCAGAGATGAAAGACACACACATGAGAAGGAATGCATTTTTATGGAGAGGGTGTTCCAGAATGAGGGAAGAATCACTCCAGGAGGGGGGTAAGTTGGTGATATTCAAATTTTAGAGTAGCTTGAAGTATTTGTAACTGACAGGTTGGAGTCAGGGTCATAATCCCTTCACATTGTTAGAACGGGCTATTTTCACAGAAAATTTCAGGCAGCACTTTTGACGATTTGGGCAGGTTAGGTATTGAGTTTCGTTTTTTCTGCAGGCGTTTCTGCACATGCCATGGTAAAGCTGGCATGGATTCCAAGGCTCTTGGCGCTTGCCATACTGGGATCTGAAGAGGCCACCTGGGGAAAACATAGCCATGTTTAGTTTCCTTGCAGCAGTGATAATAGGAGTGGGGAAGCATGATTTAAAGAGAACAAGCCCTGAGAATATTAACAGGATCTGGAGTCAAAACCACCTCAGTTCAAATCTGGGCTCCATCATTAGACCTTCTCACCCTTCAGCAAGTTACTTCAGTTCTCTGGCCCACCAATGCATCATTTTCCCAATGGGTGTCACAATAGAGCCAACTCCTTACTGGTTCATGATGGTTAGATTAGCATACATAGTATGCTCAGGAGAGTACCTCGCGCATAATAAGAAGTAATGAAATATTAGGCAGTGTTGTTGATAAGAAAGTCTTTTGGGGCGCCTGGGTGGCACAGCGGTTAAGCGTCTGCCTTTGGCTCAGGGCGTGATCCCGGCGTTATGGGATCGAGCCCCACATCAGGCTCCTCCGCTATGGGCCTGCTTCTTCCTCTCCCACTCCCCCTGCTTGTGTTCCCTCTCTCACTGGCTGTCTCTATCTCTGTCGAATAAATAAAAATAAGATCTTAAAAAAGAAAAAAAAAAGAATGTCTTTTCCTGAGGGTCCGGGCCTTCAAGGGCTGCTCCTGTGAGCACGTATTGAACATGTTTTCAAGTGCCTGTATAGATGTGTGCTCCTCGCGCAGAGCTCTATCAGAGACAGCCAGGCTCCACGGTGAGGCAGGGCACGCATATTTGAGCCCCTGCATTCCTTCGTGCTTCAAAACTCTTGAGCAAACATGTATCACTCGTGTTTGCACATTGGCCCCGTAGAAACAGATACCGTATATACGTGTGCAGCACACTGTGAGCACGCACTGGCACATACGCATGTGTCCCTGTTCACATAAATTGAGCATATACACATGTGCTCACTGTACAGACCTCCACCACACACTTTCACATATGGCTAAGGCCCATGCACGAGTATTGATAGCTATACATCAGTCATCCAGATATGTGCATGTGTGTATAGGTTCTTCAGCTGAAAATACTCCAGTGGCAAAGTTCCTGACACTTAGCCTTCTACAAATATTAGTCATCAATGGTATTAGTTACCTATTGGAACTTTCAAAGACAAAGGAGCCAAAGAAAATAATACTAACAGTCACTGTCACATGTCCAACATCAACTATGTGTCAGGCATTTTACAAATGATATGTCATTGAACCTTCATAAAAGCCTATTGTTATCTCTGTTCTTTAGATAAAGACACTGAGGCTCAAAGAGAACTCTTGTTCTGTCCACATTTCCATAGCTTGTACTTGACCGTCTGTAGGATTCAATTTCTTCTCTATATGATATTACGCCCATGCCCTTTCCTCTCTCTGTCACATTGCCTCTCTATAAGATAGGATTTCTAGGACAGAGTGGCATCTTCCTTCATGATGTCTTCAGGTATAAGGACTTCTTCAGCTATCAATAGATAGTCCAAAATCCATAGCTTAACACTCCAGGAACTTTTCCACCCATCCCCTCATTTCACACCCATTCATCAACGCTCACTCTGTGCCAGGCCGTGTACTCATGCTAAGCATGCAGAGGTCTCCAATGCCCACCCACATTATTAAAAATTGGACAAGCAAGTCTGACATTGTTTCCTGCACGGAAAAAGAACATTTTGATAATTTTTTGACAAAAGAACATAAAATATCCCAAGTTTAGATGAAGTTGGAGAATGTGAAGGGGAAGAAAGTAGGAAAGAAAATGCCTTAGTAGTAGACATCCCATAGCATTTGGGCCCTGGTATGTATATAAACTGCCCCAGAAACTGGCACTCCAGCCCAGAGAAGGCACTCAATTGCTGCTACATCAGCCAGCTTGCTGGTTAACCAGAGCAAGGAGGTAAAAAATGGTACCCCTTCATCCATGTTCCAACCGCTGCATTTCCTACTTTAATCCTCACCCTCATCATAGAACCTCTCTCTCTTTTGGCACCATCCTACTTAAAAAAGGATGAGGTCTTCAGGAGGCCTTGCTAGATTGACACCACACTCTTTTGGCTAACATTTGAACTGGTGGACTTTCATTATCTCCCAAATACAGTGGATTGAAGCCAAGGCACCCAATGTCTCCTCTTTGTAGTCACCAGAGGATGGATAGGAACATAGATAACAGGAATGAGAATCAGGCAAGCCGACCTTTCCCTCACTCTCTCCATATGAAAAATAGGTCAAGGCAGGCCCAGGAGGATTCTGCTTACTGTGGCTAAATAAACAAACAGAGGTTTTGTTGTAGATATTTCTAGTGTCTCAATTCTACAGCTGTTCTAACCCCGTATAGCTCTGCGTCTCTACAAACGAATACCCACATGAAGTTAACGTCACCTTTATCATCCCTCTGTCTCCAAATGGAAGTCAGAGACCTGCTTTTATTATGTATTTTTTCTTTTAATTTATTTTTAAAAATTTTTTTAAAAAATTTCTACTTAAATTCAATTTAATTAACAATATACTGTATTATTCATTTCAGGGGTAGAATTTAGTGATTCATCAGTTGCATATAACACCTGGTGCTCATTACTTCAAGTGTTCTCCTTAATGTCCATCACATGGTTACCCCATATACCCACCACCTCCCCTCCAGCAATCCTCAGTTTGTTTCCTAGAGTTAAGAGTCTCTCACAGTTTGCCTCCCTCTCTGTTTGCATCTTATTTTATTTTTCTTTCCCTTCCCCTATGTTCATCTGTTTTGTTTCTTAAATTCCACCTGAGTGAAATCATATGGTATTTGTCTTTTTTTTATTAACTTATTTCGCCTAGCAAAATACCCTTTAGTTCCATCATGTTGTTGCAAATGGCAAGATTTCATTTGTTTTGATGGCTGAGTAATATTCCATTGTGTATATATACACCACATCTTCTTTATCCATTCATCTGTTAATGGACATCTGGGCTCTTTCTGTATTTTGAGACCTACTTTTAAATTTCAGCTTTGCCTCAGACCCTTTGTATTCTGTACCAAGTCTCCCAATGAGACAAACGGGAATGAGAAAAGTTGCACCAAATCAGAAAATCTCAACTGTGATTGTGAAGAAGGAAGTTAATAAGATGTGTCATACTTTATAATAACCTGGAGAGTCGTTAAGTATACTCACATCAAGTTTCTAGAAATTCTGATTTGATAGGTCTGAGGAGAGGCCACAGCAAAGGTGCATGCACAAATGTCCCAAAAAATATGCATTGGTTCCTGCCTGAAGGGGGAGCCACAACCCTGCCTGACTTTCTCACGTTGACCTATATAGACGTTGCTCAGCCCATTTCCCACTTTGGATTTGTATTAAGAGCAAATTAAAATATCATAAATCGGAAAACGAAACATATGCCCTAGACTTTCTAACAGTTCCGTCCAAAGCCAAAAGCAACGTAATACGTAATTTCTCTGCCACCTGTGCATCCCAATCATGATCCTTCCCTGTCTAACTTCTGAGGTTCTTCCTACCCATAGATTTAAAAGACAGAGTCTTGGCTTTCAAACAGTTGAATTTCCTAAGTGTATGTTTGGGGTGATGAAAGGAAAAAAAATGACTTTGATTATCCTAGAAAAGTTTGTTCAGAACAGTTCCTGCCCATTAATTCTGCCAGGTGAAAGTACTGAATAGTTATTAAGGAAGCAACACTATGTACAACTTTTGAAGCATATAATGCTGTCTTGCTTTGTTGTTGTTATTTGCAGACCCACCTGTGGTTTCTACCACTGCTCCAACGTGGAAACTGAACTTTACTGAATGAGAATAAGTGTCTCTCAAGTAAAGAGGATGAGACAGGGTAAGAAATAAGGAGGAGGAGAAAGTGAAGTAGGAAGAGGATGGGAAGGAAGGAGGGATAGGAGAGGGAGGAGAAAGGGAAAGAGGAGAAAACAGTGACTCTGAACTCATTCCCAAGAAAGGAGAGACAAACTTAGTTCTCTATGGGGCTGGGATGAGATTATTCCCATGTCTTTCTGTACTTGCCAAGGTTTGAGAAGAGACACTTGAGGACATTCCAGCCTCCTGATATCATCTTTCCTCACTGCCTACAGTTTTATTTATTGCTTTTCAGTGCCCCTGAAAATCATACTCAAGAAACTTTTTTAAGAATTTGAAAATATTACCAGAGATTTTTCATGCAGCATTCATTCTCCCCATTTCAACAGCCACAGCTCTGCTGTGATGAATGAGACTGTCTTTCTCAAACTTAATTATCCCCAAACTCAGCTTAGCCACCCCTGCCTAGATAGACCCCATGTATGCCTGGCTTGATAACACACCTACTTAAACCAAACACCTAACTCCAACTTGCAGCCTCATCTGTTCTCTAAC
>NW_023194215.1:10723-11965 GCF_002007445.2 Ailuropoda melanoleuca
GATAGCTCCCCAACTTGGATCTAATCTCTCACGTCTAATGCATGCATCAAGCTCCCCTCCCACCGACAGCACCACCTAAAATGCTTCATGCTTGAATACTCCACTATGCCAGGAACAGCAGGAGCAACAGCCTCTTGAATTTGTCTTGGCAGAGCAGAACCAGGGGAGATCTTGAGATGAGATGGACTGTGGGAGTAACATTCACATACCTAAAGACCAGAAAGGCTTTAGGTAGTGCCTATGGTATGTGAATGGGAGTCATCTCAGAGATCACCAAGACAACAATACCACATGCAAGACCCCAGAACCTTTGAGAGAGGCCTGAGTTACCTGGAGTCTTGCGAACCAGGATCAGAAGGATGGAAATGGTCATTAAATAGGGCTTCATGACTGACATGTCCTGAGAGAATGGAGGGCTGTGCTGCAGAGGACTGAACAGAGATCACTGCAGCAGAGCAATGCCCTGCCTTTATTAGTTTTGGAAGTGGGCCAGGGTTGTGTGCAGTGAACTAAAAGGGATGAGACATACCTGGGGTCAACCAGGCAGAAGGATAACACGTATCACATATCTTGGCTGGGCACTCTGTGTAAGTGTGGGAGATTTGCCAGTGGCACCCTTGTCAACGTGGGCCTTCCTTCCCAGAAGGAAACAAAGGCAAATTAGAGGCAGTTGGCATTTTTTGTGAGACAAATTTGAATGAGTGAATGAATCAAGCAAGCAATGAGAAAACAAATACATAATTACAAGAAATAAGGAGTCCTTTCTTAAACATTTGTCTTTACCCTCCTTGAGAGTAGAGTGTCCCCTCTGTCAGTAGTACTTACTGCATTTCCAATCCAATACTAGGCATGAAGGACCAACAAAAGAGAAGGGAAAGAAATGATGATCAAAGAAAAGATGGAGAAGATAAACTGAAGGGGAAATATATGGGGGAAGGGAAGGAAAGACATGAGGCAAAGATAATGGCAGTTTATATTTACCATGAATCAACCATGTGTCAATTTCTGTACTAAATACTGTGGTCTAGATCTGAACACTTACCACAACACTGTGAGGTTAGGTAATATTTTCCACTTCATGGATGAGGGCAAGAAAATTTNGTGAGGTTAGGTAATATTTTCCACTTCATGGATGAGGGCAAGAAAATTTGAAGAGGTGATATAACATTCCTAAGCCACACATCTGATGGGACATAGAGTCTAGATTAGAAATGATGTCTGGGGGGCACCTGGGTGGCACAG
>NW_023194216.1:0-2679 GCF_002007445.2 Ailuropoda melanoleuca
TAATCAATAAATGGCACCTATGTGGGGTTTCTTTTATAGGAAAGTAAACCAAAATCATAGTAAAAGGGCATAGGTCATGATAAAAGCATTTTCAAATTAAATATAGAATATTCTTCTAACAATTTGTAATGTGTTCAAGCAATTTTAAATAATTTTGTTATATAATTGTTTATTTTTGAGCAAAGATTGATAAAGTATAACTTAGTCTTTGTATATAGAAATAACAAAGGATATGGAAATATTAGTTTATATGATCAATGTAAATAGTCTAACTGGATAACTCAGGCCAAATTACTTCATATTTAAATAGGAATTTAATCAACGTGGGTGCTTTTTTCTTTCTTCTCGATTTTGTTTTAGGGAGCTCTGATGGATTTTTCATCCTTCAGAGTCCATTTTCTGCCCCTCATTTTTAGTTGTACAAACAGAATGCCACTCACCTACAGTCTACATGCCCGGAATACTGTTGTGTGGCTACGTTGTGTCCAATTGGATACAGCTTCCACGTCACAGACTTAAGGAAACCTGCCCTTGAATCTCTTTATTTCCACTGACTGGGAATATAATGGTTTATACCTCATAAGGAAAACGTGAAAATTAAATAAGATAATTTATGAAAACGAGTTAGGATAAAAGCAATTATTATAAGTTATTACACTAGTATTAGCCACATAATAGTTAATATTTTTTTCTTATGAAACATTATTAAATAAAAATGTTAAGTTGGCAGCTTCAAGGAAAACGTAAACGGAATGAGGGCAGNTGTAAATGGAATGAGGGCAGAATTCCCTACACATTATAAAATGTGTTCCCAAATTTGACTTTGAATCTCTTGAGAGCCAAAACAAAATAAGAAAATGTGACTAGTTGCATAATTTTCTGTGTCCATGAGAAAATGATGTGCTAAGGATTTTGAATATTCACATTATAAAGTAACTTCTGTCATGAATTTTCATAAATGTATAGTAAGCTCTGCACCTGCCTTTATCCCTCTGTCAATATAATTTGAGGCAAAACTTCAAAGCTTAACAAGGTGAAATCAGTCTGTCGGAGTTAATGGCAACGTACAGACAGTACAGCCCAGTATATAAGGATAGTGACCTACTTCTTTTTTTTTTAAAGATTTTATTTATTTATTCAACAGAGATAGAGACAGCCAGCGAGAGAGGGAAACAAGCAGGGCGAGTGGGAGAGGAAGAAGCAGGCTCATAGAGGAGGAGCCTGATGTGGGGCTCAATCCCATAACGCTGGGATCACGCCCTGAGCTGAAGGCAGACGCTTAACCGCTGTGCCACCCAGGCACCCCAGTGACCTAGTTTTGAATCCAGATTTGGCCTCATCTGTGGACCCCCAGGCAAGTTACTTACCTCAAGCAACTATAAAGCCTTGGACTGCCTTGAAGACTGATAATTCATATTCATTTGGTGTCCAAAAGAGTTTATAAAGTGGAACGAAATTATATGTATTACTTACTTATACCAGGTTAGTAGCCAGGTTTTCCAGAGTAGTCATCAGAATAGATTCCTCTTCATAATAGCAAGGCAAGTTTCTTATGACCAGAAGAAAAAATAGGTCCTCATAGGAAACTGAGGACTTAGAATGCCTGAAGATGATGCATGGTTCCTGATTTGTATGGTTGTTTTAATAGTATCTCAATTATTTTTCCATTTAAGAAAATTTGTATCATCTGTCTTTTTCAGTTGATGTCCTTCCATCAATCTTGCTATCTACCTCAAAGATCGGTGCCAGAATAGAGATGAACACAAAGACTTAGAACCTGAAGATAGGTTGATTAGGAGGAATTGGGAACTACAACAACAACACTAGGGAAAGAAAATTATACTAGATGGCTAGGATTGCATCCAGTCCATTTTAAACAAAGAGCCTATAAATATTTAGCAGTGATGAAGGATTGTTTCAGAAGAATATAACCATTATTTCCCATGATTTGAGACAGGCTTGCATACTGGATTAAAAATAAATTGTTGTCCAAATGGTAAAGTTTACATTTCTCTTTTATATTCTAGACTCCATTGGCTTTAACCAAAGAAGTAGAGATGCCTGAATGTTTCTAACAGAAACTGAAACCAAGAAGCACTAGACCAGGAATCCAGTAGGAAAGCAAAACAAGAACTAAAACTGTGGATTCTCATGTTTTCATGCATAAATACTTAGGTTGTTAATGTTAAAATGTTGGTGGGTTAGAGAACCCCCTCAACTCCATCCTCTGAAACAAGAGTTTGTTAAAAATTAAAACTTACAAGAGGTGAGAGGTTGTTTGACTTTATCCAAGTCAAAGCTCCCTGTAAAGGGCAAAGGAAAGAGGAAGATCGCAGAGTAAGGAAAAGAAAATTTCAAGTACAGGAATTAGTATTAACTGGGTTTTTAAAAAGTGTTTTACTTTATTTTTTTTATAATGATAAGTGTGTTCTTGAACATTCATCACATATTTCACCCTCTCCACCTCCCCTCTGGTAGCCATCAGTTTTTCTCTATAATTAAGGGTCTCTTTCTTGGTTTGTTTCTCTCTCCCCCCCTTTTTTCTTTTGCTCATTTGTTTTATTTCTTAAATTCCACATATGAGTGAAATCATGTGGAATTTGTCTTTCTCTAACTGACTTCTTTTGCTTAGCATTAACTCTGTAGTTCCAGTCATGTCATAGAAAATGGCAAGATTTC
>NW_023194217.1:0-1607 GCF_002007445.2 Ailuropoda melanoleuca
GTTATCCAACAGCACATCAAATCACATTCAAATGTAATAATGTCAAGTAATTGTGACCTCATCTTAGATACTACAGCCCATGACAAGCCACCCTTACTAGAACCCAGTCAGCATTTCGTGTCTATATGCCCAGAAAGAGGGCCCCTCTGCTAACAGTGAAGAAACAATTGGTGTTATTTCTTGCTCTGATCCTTATTCTTGGTCCTGGGTCCTGTTATTTTATCTTCACACTTCACTACTGCAGGCCCATTCAGTCAGGATACCCTGTTCTCTAGGACAGCTCTCTGTTAACTTTAAATTTCTGAACTTTTGAGTTAACAACTCATCACATTTCAAACTGAGCCCAAACCACACGGAGTTGTTAATAAAAATAATGGGCATATTTCTTTAAGGGATTCGTGCTGGCTTGAGCATCACAGCAAAGGTTTGTTCAGTCTGGCTGGGGCATTGTTAGTGAATACATACAAATTCCTACAATCCCCTTTTCCTTTTCCATGTTCTGGCAGAATGTCATCACTTCTCGCACTTTGTTCAAAACTTGAAGCAAGTGAAGTAAAAATGTAATGAACCAGCTTTGTAATTTGCAGTATAGAGTGGAAACACTATGGGTAATGGGTAATGAGAGACAACTGGAAATCCCAGACAGCAGCCTGGCAGGTACGACATGGCCAAGTCACCCCATCCATGTATGGGCCCCATGAAAACAGAGTTCATTCAGATATATACATTTTTTGTGCTCCCAATCAAATGTTTTTTTAATGAATTAGGAGTCAGACTCCCTCTCAACAAATTTTCCATTAATTTATGGCCAATTTCCTTCCGATGCAAGTGAAATAGAAACTTGACTTTTCCTAGAAGTTGTTAACAAGTGATTTAGAAGAAAAACAACTGTTTTCTCTATAAGTCTGTGGGAAAAGAAGGAGGAAATCACTCTTTACCCCATACTTCCAACAGATCTATACCTGGTAAGATTTATCATGCAACAACTTGACAAGCTTATTCTAGAATCAAGTTTCTCCCAAGTAGAACTGTGTTACAGCACATTTATTCCACACCCCATTGGCTGTGCTGCACATGGAAACTTGAATTCCTGGTGCGGCCAGTGTGCATTAAAGAGTCTCCACAAATGGCCTGCTTTGGCCTTAACCATAACACCATTGTTTTGCTCAAGTCAGTGTGTGGTATTGAGATACACAGTGAGGTTCAGAATTAGACAACATTGGAGTGCCATCTGGGATCACCCTCCAACTCTCTTTGCTAACTCCTGAGAGGCAATCTTGAACCACTAAGCTGCTGCTTGAGAGCTGCATCCAGACTGTCTGCACTAACATGGTGGGGTGGGCAACCATGCAAACGAAGGTGGGCAGAAACTTAGCGTCTCTTCATCCTCTGGCCACCAGCATCATTCACTCAGAACACAGCAACAATCTGCTAACTGGCCCTCTTCCCCTCACCCAGAACTGCTCTGACCTGTGCCACCCTGAAGCCATGATAATCTGTTGTAAATACATCTGATTGGAGTCACTCCTACAATTAACCCCTTAAAGACTTTTTCAAAACTTGAACACAAGGTCAGGTATATTATTTGATAAATAAAGTAATTAATG
>NW_023194218.1:0-684 GCF_002007445.2 Ailuropoda melanoleuca
TTGTTTTGTTTGGGCCCTCACCATGGCTCCGTGGTTCTGCTTCCCACCCTATACCGCCTCATCCCTCTTGTTGTTCCCAGGATCATCAAGGTTGTTTTTTTCCCTAAACACAGAGTTGACCATGTCAAATTGAACAACTAATTTTCTCAGTGTGAGATTTCAGAGCAAATTTTAAGGCAATCTGAATCAGTTGTAATTTTGATGAAATACCCCCATGATTTTGATTCTCCTGGGTCTTTTTGTCTACACAAAGTCTCATCATCTCAAGCCTGGTGCCGTCTTACTCCACCATGTTAGCGGTGTTAGTTTTATGTATTCTTAGAGGGCAATGAAGTCGTTCTTGGCGATGCCTATTTGTTCTTTGTTTGTTATTGAAGTATAATGAACATACAAAGAGATATTAGTTTCAAGTGTACAACATAGTGATTCANGCATAGTGATTCAACAATCCTATGAATTAATCCATGCTCACCATGATAAAGGTAGTCACCATCTGTCACCATACGACATTACTACAGTATTATTACCTGTATTCTCCATGTTGTACTTTTCATCTCTACGACGTATGTATTTTATAACTGGAAGTACAAACTTCCTTAACTTCTTAATCTCCTTCCCCTCATTCACCCAGCCTCCCACCCACCTCCCCTCTGGCAACCACTAGTTTGATCTCCGTATTTAAGA
>NW_023194219.1:0-656 GCF_002007445.2 Ailuropoda melanoleuca
GCTGGAGAGCCCCTGAAACACTCAGATGTGAATTTAAGAGACAAGACAAATGAATAAACAATAAAAGAGACCAAACAACAGACTCAAATACAGAAAACAAGCTGGTGGTTGCCGGAGAGTAAGTAGGTGGAGAATCAGTGAAATAGATCAAGGGGATTAAGAGTACATTTATTGTGATAAACATTGAGAAATGTATATGATTATTGAATCATTACATTGTATACTTGAAACTTCTCTAACATTGTATGTTAATTATACTTGAATAAAAAGGAAAGAAAGTGGTTGAGGCTTGGCATTTTTTAACCTCGAACACCTCTTGTCTATACTACAGTATGTTAGTATTTTAAGTATAATACAAAAAAGGATACCAGTTTGAAAATGCAGACAGACGCAGCAACAACTGCTCNTGCAGCAACAACTGCTCTGCAAAGAATATGGCAAGTCTACCAAAAGTACTGGGACAGAGAATTCAAAAACTAAAAAAGCTCATGTTCCACGAGAGCAAGAACTGTATCTATCTCTTAGTGAAGGGCACAGTGCTGGACACAAAACAAGTGCTCAGTAAATATCACTGAAATAGGAGACATGAAAAAGCAATAATAATGACCAACAATCCTGAACATTGTTTCTTTCTAAAGTATTTTGCTTCTTTCTAA
>NW_023194220.1:0-1516 GCF_002007445.2 Ailuropoda melanoleuca
TATATATATTTTCAGAACTCAAGACATAGATGTTCACATGTCTTGATACTGTTGGTTTGGATTATTTTCTTTAAAATCACAGTATTTGTTACAATCTCAATGAATCTTTATCATGTCTTGAACCTTTAATATATCAATATAAGAGACATTTAAACCTTCTGGTGTGCCAGGTGTGATAGACAACTGCTTTATAAATCTCACAGATCAATAAAAAAGAATTATAGAGAAGCGCCTTTTTTTAATATATGAAGGAAAATTAGAAGGTTTTTTCTTAAAGTAACATTATCATAGCAAATATCTATGTGAGAAAATAAGCAGTGTTAAAAGCTCATTTTTAGCATTTATTGAAATGTGATTGGTTATAAGCAGTTGGAACTTGGATAAACTTCAGTAATTTGACAGAATAAGGAAGCAAGATTCGATTTTTCTTGAAGTATTTTTAGAACAAAAATCAATCAAGAAGCATTAAAGAAAAGTGAACTACCTTCTAAGATAAACAAATGGGCAACTTGTCAGTTAAATAAGTTAAAAATCATTTTAAATTTGGAAAATTGATTCATAAAAATACTCATTCATAAGATAGCCTTCATATAACAGCATGTCTCAAGAAAGACAAAATGCTGTAGGATCCAAGTACTCTTTGGAGATAGTAAAATAAGTTACTGTAACCATGTTTATTCTTATATTTGATATCTAAGTAGTTATTATGTTGGAAAAATTAGTATCAATTTGGGCAACATCTTATTAGAATGTCAGGTATAATAAAACTTCATGTTTTAGTACTGCATTTATGTATTATGAGTTAAAGATATGCTTAAAACAAATTTTGAAGTGTATTTACTCTTCGGATGTGAGTTTTGTAATTTATAATAATAACTGATACCCACAATTCCCCAAATGACAGGCTATGTAGTACATTCACCATATGGCAACTACATAGTAAGACCTGTTAATTTTTCTGTTAATCTATATATACATACAGTTTTATAGATGTAATACAAGGTATTATAGACATGTTTTACTTTTACTTAGCAGAATATAAGTAATAAACAGAAATAACTTCTGGTAAATTATATACTCTTCAGTTCTTCACAATTAAATCACTACTGTTGTCTGATTTGGTCAATTATACATGCATAAATTTAAGAAATGTACATGATCCCTGAAGGCATATGACTCTGTGACCCCAATCTTGATACCAGAATTGCCAGATTGGCCGCATTTCAAAACGCCAAACATGGAATGTGGTTTCTTAGTTCTTTACCTTTCTGAGAAGACATTTTTTTTTACCTTTTTCTTCCTGAAAAAGTGGTTTTCTGAAAATCGTATATACACATATATATAAACAGACAAAATCAATTTTCATATGATTTAAAAAATATATACACTAAGTAAAATTAAATATTTACATATATTCTGAGCTTTCAGTACCTTTTATAGATTAGTATGATAGAGATATGTACATTAAATTAGATTTTCTTTAAAATATAACCTAGCATTAATTTTAAGGCCTCAC
>NW_023194221.1:0-1258 GCF_002007445.2 Ailuropoda melanoleuca
TTTACTGCCCTCTTCCCCTGCCCTGGTATGCCCGATTCCCAACATAAAAGCTGACACCATTAGAGAAAAAAATACCATGATCTAGAAGTTACTTACATTTCTATAGAAAACTGTATCTTCAAATAAACTCTATATTTTTGAAGTATTAGTCAGTTGTTCAATGCCACACACAGAAAACACAATCCATTTTTAATAGAATCATGCTTCTAAATCGTTAGATGACACTCACATCTGTTTTTCCAGCCTAGACCTCTTTCTCAAACTTCAAACTTGGATTTCCAATGAACAAATGATGTCCCCACATGGCACCTGAATTTCAACAGGTCCAAAAGTGAACCCATTGTTTCCACAGCCGTCACCCAACTCACCTGCTTCTCTTTCTTTTCCATTCTATTTAAAGGCAATGCTAATTACCAAGTGTTCCAAACAAAAACCTTTGCTCAAATCTTTTTTCCTCACCTCCCATCGTCCCACTCCCACTGTACAAATTCAAATCTTTTCTGCAACTCTCTCTCAGTCTTCAATTAGGCCCTTATCATCTCTTGCTTAAATCATTACAACAGCTTCCTAAACAAACTTCAAATAATTTCCCTAGTTTCAAGCTCTTTCTTGTCCAATCTGTCACCAAAATGTGACATCTTTGTTGGAAATCTTTCCTAGATTGCCTTCTAGAGCTTCCTCTACGAAAACTTCCTCACTTCTCTGTTCCCCTGGAATTTTCCTGTTCCTCCTTTGCAGCACACCATACCTTGCACATCTATGATTGTACTTACCATGCTTTATTATGCTGGTCTTTCTGGAGTAAGTGGTAAACTTCTGGAAGCTGAGACGATCTCATTCATTCCTGCACTACAGTGCCTGGCACATGGTAAGTGCCCGCAAAATTTTGCTGAAAGAAAATAGTTTACAGGACTAAGTAACTCTCACAGATCCTCTTTATATATTAGTACAGCCAGTCCCAAAATAAAACTTATGCTGTGTAAGGTTTCTTTAAAAAGCACACCCTGCATCTTAACAGGAAGTTACAGATTAATAAACAGCTGACCGAGCAAACTAAATAGCATCCAGTGAATCACCATTCGACTGTTCGCTTGCTGCTAACCAGATGCAGGGAGACAGTAAAGATGAAGACAAAACATCACTCCTCAGCGACAGAAGGTTTTGTAAGATGTTCCAAGGCTCTGCGTAACAGAGCATTATGTATTTCCCTATACCATGGTGATAATTCAGACAGGAAAAAAGGCCATCACAAAAATTA
>NW_023194222.1:0-714 GCF_002007445.2 Ailuropoda melanoleuca
TATTTTAATTGAATGGTTTTTAAGATAAATGTACTTTTTATATAATACATGTAATATAAATATATAACTATATGTTATGTATAATAAAGCTTTAGGAATAAGGAGCACGGAAAGGAAGTATTACGTGAGAATAGATGAACACAGGAAGCACTGCCATTGATGACTCATTTTCTCAATTTCCTCAATATAAATCACAGAGAAATAATTAAACCAAAGTCAAGCTTAACATAGAAGAAACTTCAAATAATTTTGGCCACTTTTTCCTAGCAATTCTCTTTCAATAAAGTTTTGTTGCCCTTTAAAGTGTACAGAATGTCGTTATATAGAGAGAAAAATTATCCTTTTGCAAAAACAAACAAANGCAAAAACAAACAAACAAACAAAAAAACTCCTGTGGATGTTCTAACTCGTATGTTTTAGGAAGAATAAAAGTTTAACTTAAAGATATAGAGAAGTTAACTCACTAAAAAATAAGTATGGTAGATAGAACCAGAATGTTATGTTCAGGGTATAATTATGTGATTTTAAAATAAAGCAAACAAACAAAAAACTTTCAGCAGCAAGGTATATTTAGTAGATACACTGGTTACATGACATTTGCTACTTTTTTAGTTTCTGGTGAGTAGTGATAAAATCAAGAACACAAGATTCCCCAGTGGAGCAGTTGTGGGAATACTACCTTTACCAAGAAAAGGTGTAAGGAATTCCTTCACC
>NW_023194223.1:0-968 GCF_002007445.2 Ailuropoda melanoleuca
TGGAGCCTGATGTGGGGCTCGATCCCAGGACCCTGGGATCACGCCCTGAGCCGAAGGCAGACGCTTAACGAATGAGCCACCCAGGTGCCCCCAAATTAAAATGATTTAAAAATAAAGTTCTGTGAGCAAAAATGCTTGAGAAATGCTGGATTTTTAAAAAATCAATTTTGTATGCTCTTATGCTGCTCTTCTTCTTACGGAATTTCCAAGACTACACAGGGATATTATAAGCTTTCCCTAGAATTTTTTGGGTATAGAAACCTTTTGTGATGACACGCACATTAGTATCTTTCAGAAGATTTTCCTGAAGAACAAGGTGATGGATTCTGAGACCCGGAAGACTGTAGTTTATCTACAAATGCATACAATTAGTTAGTAGCACGGATAGTATTAGAATCCAGAAGAGTTAGCTCTCCTGTTCTATCTACTTCCAATAATATCACAGGTTCTAATAACAATTTATACCACTCTCCAATATTTTATAGTACTTCAGAGAAGAGCACAACACCCCACCAAAAAATGCTCAATAACTGCAATCATTTCTATATATGGTATTATAAAAATTTGTGTTAGTACTCTTACCTGAAAAAGCCAAAGAGATGTTCAATTAAAAAATTTTGAAGATTTTTGGCAGATTTTATAGCACTGGGAAAAAAAGCCCATAAAAATACTTAGTAATATTTTATACACATATACATGTGTGAATACACACACGTGTGTGTGTGTGCCTCTCTCTATATATAAATCTGAAGTTTATGACTCTTCCCATTCTTATTTAAAATAGGTATAAATTCTTGATTTTTAAATAAATAAAGTATATCAATTGAAATTGTCAATTATAGANGAAATTGTCAATTATAGAATTATAGTAGCAAATAAGAATTCTATGGTACTTTTTAATTTCTCACATTTTGTTTATCATTTTTCATTGTGCAGAATAAACCAATTAATTTACAATTTAAAAAAAA
>NW_023194224.1:0-800 GCF_002007445.2 Ailuropoda melanoleuca
TAGCAAAAACACCACAACAGCCCAATAACAGCTCATTAAATATATGAGCTTATGGTCCCCTTCATTAAATAAACCTATGGCCCCATCCCCACAAGCGACCAAGTTCAGTTCCGTAGGAGTACTTCCAGATATATTCTGAGTATGGAGGTTAAATATGTTGTTTTGGACACAACTTCTTCCCACTCCCTCTTGAAACCATACAAAATGACAGAAAAGCATCGCCTTCTTTCTCAGGGACAAGAAAGTACAGGCACAGAATTTTCCAATCTCAGAAACAGATGGTAATTACCAAAGAGAACTTAAATGCCTGCAACAGAGGGACACTCTGAAAGAGGCAGAATGACCCTGCAGAGCTCCTGAAAGGCTTAAGAATGGAAGGATTCAGATACCTCTGAAGCTGGCACTGTAAATAGGACTGACTGAAATTCTCGTTATAAAGCCTTTAGAGCTCAAGCTCCCTCCTACACCAACACCCCTCTCGCCCCTCCCCCCAGCAGAAGTTCTACATCAGGACTAGAAAACAACCACTGTAGATGGAACGAGAGCCCCGGGAGGCATTTCTAAAATTATGATTAAAAACTTACGTACCTGATGTGTTGGAATATCTTAACAATGTATGTTTAGTTCTGGAGATGAGTCTGGGGATGGATTAGTGATGGGTAGGTACGTGAGAAGTACACAAAAAAGTAAGCAAACCGAAAAGGTAAAAATTTTAACTCTAGGGAAAGTAAGAAGATGTATAAGAAAGGAAATATAATAATTGATGATGCTGTAATAATTGACTTCACTAAAATTATGTT
>NW_023194225.1:0-2315 GCF_002007445.2 Ailuropoda melanoleuca
AGGGAACTAAAGGGAGGGGAGGTCTCATCCACCTACTGGGTCCCACTCGAATTTCATACCTTCGGGAAGCACGTATGCCAAGGGGTCCCCTGAGGTGTGCTGTTTACACCGAAAGACCACAAGACTAAAGTTTTGAGCATCAACATGTGAAAAGGGGATGAAACTAAGTGCACCACTTCCTCCAATGTGCTTAAATGTCTCCTCTGTGCAGATGCCTCACACTTCCCTTTCCTTTGTTTGCCCCACATCACTATTCCTAACTGATTACAGCATCTGACACATGTTGTGTGTGTGTTGGTTTTATACATTTCTATGACCATGGCACCTAACTGAAAAACTGCTTCAGCAAAGTGTTTGATAACAACACCAAATTATGCTTCGGCCAAATACTGAGTCTAACTTGATAAACAAAACCCATTAATTTCTTGGTTTATGTTAGTCAACAGCAAACCAAAAAGATCAAATTTTGGAAATTATTTTTGCTAATCAAGTTAAATTATTGAATTTCTTGCTAGAGGAAACAAATTGATATTTTGTACCTTCCAGCTATTATTTGCAGGCTTGAATTTATACCCAAGACATCTCCATGAAAGCAAATCCAATTGAAAATTCACAAAATATTTTCTTCAATTACCAGCTACTCTTGATTGGAAAGCAAACTAAGTGACTTGATAAGTGGGTCTGTAACCTAGAACAAAGCTTTGCAAAAGTCTAGCATGAACCAGGAAGACTGGGAGTTCTGTGAGGGCAGGCGCTCAGTAGCAGATTCCTACTCAATCTCTAGCAGCTGGAGCAGGTCAGTAGATACTGGTTCTCCCCGCTGCGAAAGAGTTAGCATGTATGTATGTATCTTATTTGTTTGCTTTCTTTATATTGACGTCCTAACTCAAGGATGGGCAGGCAGCAAAGTCAGGATCCAGGAAAGTGCATCACGGGAAGTTGCAGAACCAGAAGAGGAAGCAGGACAGAGAGGATGCCCAGAGAGCAGCACTTGGATGGGGGACTCCTCAGCTGAGGAAGAACTGCGGGAGTGGGGAGGGGTCTGGCAGGAAGCAGCCAGGACTCCTGGAATTCCTTCCCAGGGAACAAATTAGGAGAGAGATGCACTTGAATGCAAGCCCATCAGCCCTGCCATGGCAAGCAGCACAGCAGTCCCTGGAGGGCCCTGAGCTCGGGGGCACGAGGAGCACAGTGCGCAGATCCTGCTGGCCAAGGGACATGCTCATCATCCTAGGGGCCCCCCCATTGGGGACAGGGGACAGTGGGGATGGTGTCAGCACAAACTCCCCTCTCTTTTCCACAAGTTTACCTCACTCCCTGGTACCAGAGTTGCCATTTGTTGCCCCCTATGGACAGATGAGACACAAACAGGTAGACTATCACTTAAAATGTTTCCTGGGCTGAGAGGAGCCCTGTCAACACTGGCACAGGGTGGGGTTAAGGGTGGACTCCCTGGAATCCTGAATGACCTTCAGGGCACCCGGTGCACATGGATACTTGGCTTTTGTTTCCTCTTAGGGCAGGTGTCCCCCATCTGCCCACTTCAACCCATGGAGACAACTATCCCATGGCCCAGGGCAGGGCTCCTGCAGAGACCACCGGGAGCACTTCATTATCCAGCCCACACTTCCTTTCTGGTCCAGCTGCCCAGTTCTGACCAGCCTAGAGTGAAACAGAGGAAGTGCTCAAGGGGTAAGAGTTCTCCCCAGTATCTGTGGGGTGTTAACCAGCTCATCTTCCACACCAGGAACTACATCAGGGATGCACTAGCTGAAGCCTCCCTTCCTGTCCTCTGGGGAGATGGGCAGGGCAGGAAGCCAGAGGACCTGGGTACCCCTGGGCCAGCACCACAGTTNGGTATGCCAAGGGGTCCCCTGAGGTGTGCTGTTTACACTGAAAGACCACAAGACTAAAGTTTTGAGCATCAACATGTGAAAAGGGGATGAAACTAAGTGCACCACTTCCTCCAATGTGCTTAAATGTCTCCTCTGTGCAGATGCCTCACACTTCCCTTTCCTTTGTTTGCCCCACATCACTATTCCTAACTGATTACAGCATCTGACGCATGTTGTGTGTGTGTTGGTTTTATACATTTCTATGACCATGGCACCTAACTGAAAAACTGCATCAGCAAAGTGTTTTCCAATTATCTCTCTGATAACAACACCAAATTATGCTTCGACCAAATACTGAGTCTAACTTGATAAACAAAACCCATTAATTTCTTGGTTTATGTTAGACAAGAGCAAACCAAAAAGATCAAATTTTGGAAATTATTTTTGCTAATCAAGTTAAATTATTGAATTTCTTGCTAG
>NW_023194226.1:0-3348 GCF_002007445.2 Ailuropoda melanoleuca
ATGATTTAAACAACTGGCTGTTCCTTTAAGTCACTATGTTTTGGGGTGATCTGTCACACAGGAAAAGCTGAAGCAGTCTATAATAAGGCTATTGTTGAGGCTATAGTCTACCCAAAGCAAGCGATGTATACTTTATGCATCTTTGGAGAAGAAACTCCTCCCAAGTTTTAGGACCAGGAAAAGCTACGTTATCACCTAAGCTGTCGATTTTCCCCTTTTGTAATCTGTGATCCTCTGCTGTAACCCTGTGAGGATCAGAGTCAAATCTAAGCTTGCTCCCCTTCTCCCTCCCTAGCAAGCATAGGGGGCTCTCTGGCATGCATTCTGGCATCTTAACCACTCCGGCAACNCTCTCTGGCATGCATTCTGGCATCTTAACCACTCCGGCAACACGACTCCCTTTACATTTGCCCCAGTGTCATTAGGCATTTTATCTATCGTATTATAGGTACTTCTATGAGAACTGCCCAAAATCTTTACACAATAAATCGGAGTACAAGTGAATTAATCTCAAGACTGTGTCACAGCCTTAAAACAGTAATGAAGACAAATTGTTGTCCCCAGGAGAAACCACCACTGATGTTTTCCACCTTGATCTGACTCGAGGTCTCAAAGCAACTTTTACCCAGAAACAAAAAAAGCCAAAATGACTCCCATCTGAAACACTCAGAATGTTTCTACCTTGCCTAAGCAGGCACTGGAATACGTCTTTCTAGTGTGGTGCCTGGAGCTGGACTTGCCCAGCTTCGATTTCGGGCTTTCCCACTTCTCAGCTAGGTAACCTGAGTGAGTCTATCACCATGGACTCTCTGTACTTCAGTTTCTGTCTGTGATACCTGGATACCAACTCAGAAGTTACCAAGAGAGTGAAGAGAGAGAATACATACAAGCACGAGCCATTATTATTATTCTTCTTCCTACTACTGCTACTCCCCTTCATCTTCTTTCTTCCTCCATAGCCCCTTCATAAATTCACCATCCTTACTATGAGGACAGAGTGCTACGAAACACCACCCGACACCATCATTAAAAAGACACGGTCTGTATGGTTTATTCCAAAATTCCATGCATTAATTGCCTATATGTATAGACACACTCTGCCTCTGTCTCAGACATCTGGTATTACACTGTAAGAGTGGAAGTACCTTTGCCTCGCTGCTTCTTTTCCTTTTGTTCACTTCATTTGTCGAGAGGTAGGTTTGTCATCTCAACTCCATAAACAGGTCTCGCCAGCACTGCTGTCAAGGAGTCCATGATGTTGGCCCACTCGTTTATGAGTTCTTCCCATTCCGTGAGGGAGGACAGCACACCAAGGAAGTCATCCCAGAGCTCTCGAGAAATGTACACACACAGGTTTGCTCGGATCCACGCCACCATGAGCGTCTAAAACCAACGAGCCAACAAGAGAACTGAATCACCCTCATTTGGAAGAAGAATGATTTTTAACAAAATACTCTAAATTACTAGGAATAAAATGAGCTTTAAAATAAAAAGCACTTGATCTTGATTTTCTTTTAGTGTCTCAAAATTTATTTGATCAACTGTAACCAGGATCTGAGCTACGGAGAAATCAGCTATTATCATGAGCAAAGCTACTGATTCAAAATCCTCTGGGTCTGCAGCTAGTCCTGGCTGTAACTGGGGAGAAGACAAAACTCTCGGTACAACAACTATTCTACTTCTTTTTTTTCTTTTTAAAGACTTTATTTATTTATTTATTTATTTGACACAGAGAGAGAGACAGCCAGCGAGAGAGGGAACACAAGCAGGGGGAGTGGGAGAGGAAGAGGCAGGCCCCCATCAGAGGGGCCTGATGTGGGGCTTGATTCCTGAACACCGGGATCACGCCCTGAGACGAAGGCAGATGCCCAATGACTGATCCACCCAGGCGCCCCTGGAATTTACATCCTAAATAACCATTTTGATTCCTGTGGTTTCTGTACCACTGAACTTGCTACCTGATGGGATTCCTTTGGGCCCACCCTCCCTTCATGGGAGAAAGGAAAACGCTGGACTCCACAGCCCCAGGGGCCCCTGCCAGGTCAGTCCTGCCTCATTTCTATGCTTTCCACCAGGTGCACACAGAGCTTTCCCTTTAGTGCTGACTCAAGGACATCCAGAAAAAGCATCCAGAACACAGGCGTGGTAACGGGGCCCCACTGAGGACTTCCATGAGGGAAGTGGCCACCAGAGCTGGTCTGCAGCAGCCCTGAGCACTGAGCACAGAGGCCAAAGCCCACTGACAGCAGGGCTGACCCAGCCAGGCCACCCCAGGGCAGCGATGGGTGGGAGGAACACGCAATGGACAGGCTGGAGAGGCATTTTACAACCAGAACCGAGGGGCATGAAGAAAAAGGGTTTCAGAGTGGCTCTGAGGTCTCCGTTGCTGAGAACGTCTGAAAGCACCTCCTAAGCTGGAGTGATGCGCTCATCATGGGATGGGGGCATGGGAAAAACCCACAGCACTGTGTGCTTTCAGGGGTATTATAAACACAAGAGACACGAAACAAAAAGAAAGGAGAAAAACGAAAATACTTCGCATAAGCACATTTTCATGACGCCACTATACGTTTGACGGTACTATTACTCAGTTATTCTGACAGTCTGTCATTTCAGATAATTGGTTTTCCAAAGTGAAATTAAAGCTTCAAATTTGAAGCAATAAAAATCAGTTAACCGCATTTCAGAGCAATCAACAACCTCTCCTGGGCTTATGAAGAATGATATAAAACACCAGCTACATTGCTTTTCCACAAAGCAGTCTGATGACAATTTAAAATGGAAAAATCTACTATTAAGTAATATGATTACTTTTCATTCAGTAACATTTTTAAAGCCAATAATAAAAATAAACTATCAAAGTGCTGGATACTTACCTTCTTCATAATTCACAGAAACTGTTACAGAAGATTGATTATCATCTTACTGTTCACTTTGTAAAGCTATTAGTAAGTGGAGGCTTTGACATTTTAATTATTATGTTGAAAAACAAACATCGGTTTTACACTATTAATTAATTTGAAATAAACTTACCATGTCTTTTTATTCATTGTAAGCTCCATTATCATGCGCCTAAAAATAATCAAAACAGCTTTACAGGCATCAACTTGTTCTTTTAAGAGCATGGGAACTTCAGGACATGGTTCCAACAAAAAGATGTTTGCTGCATTTGTCAAAAATACATTGCAATCAACAAATTTTACATTAAACATATAAATGTAACTAAACACATAAATCTGAATAAATTTTTCTTAAAGATAATGATATTAATTTCCCTCTACTAAACAATCACCTTTGAGTTATTTCAACTAAGGCAAGTGGTACCAACACATACTCAAGATTTTTTAA
>NW_023194227.1:0-318 GCF_002007445.2 Ailuropoda melanoleuca
AGTGAAACAAGACGAACACAGCACTGAGAAAGACAATTCGGCTAAAACCCGCTTCCAACGAAATGTTTGTTCCCTAGGGAAATCCAGTTAAAACTTCTGGCGGCAATGGAATGAAAAGGCCGACAACACGTCCGTCAGAAGCAACACCGTACAGGGACCATCTTAGCACTATCATCACCCTTCGTGAATAGGAAAACATGAGGGAAAGTGGTCGCAGAACCCTGACAAAGTGCAGCATAATGGTCAATGAGACACCACACAGTCCAGGGAAATATCAACGATCAACATCTCTCGTGAGTAAGGGAGCATGAACGAAAA
>NW_023194227.1:667-829 GCF_002007445.2 Ailuropoda melanoleuca
GAAAAGGCCCAAAACACGTCCGTTCAGAAACAAACCGTACAGGGCCCGTCGTAACACTATCATCACCCTTCGTGAATAGGGAAACATGAGTGAAAGTGTTCGCGGAATCCTGACGAGAGTGCCCCATAGTGGTCTCTGAGACACCACACAGTCCAGGGAAAT
>NW_023194228.1:0-603 GCF_002007445.2 Ailuropoda melanoleuca
TTTATAGTTCCTTTTAGATAATAGCTTCATTGCACCCTGCATAATGATGATTACTATAACCCACTGCTTCTAAGACTTAAAAGGCCATAAGCAGGGAGACACTTATTTTAAAGCTCATTTTTCACTTTTTCACTGGATTGTTGGAAGAGGGGAGAGGCACCTGCACGACTCCTCCTAAATGTTGGGGAGAAGCTAAGCAAAATAATTTAAGTTAATGTATTTTGTTATGCATAAATAAGCTAAAATTCTGCATTTTTGGTGGGTGAAGAACTAACTTCTAAATTAGGGGTAAACATTTCATAATGTTCAGTTAGGCCATGGATTCTTAGGTATGACACCAGAAGCACGAGTGAGGAAAAAAAAAAAGGTAAAGTGAATTTTACAAAATTAAAACTTTTGTGTTTCACAGGATAATATCAAGAAAGTGAAAAGACAAACCANAAGAAAGTGAAAAGACAAACCACAGAATGGAAGAAAATATTTTCAATTAATATGTCTGATAAAGGACTTATATCCAGAATATATTTAGAGTTCTTAAAACTCCACATATACACATGCACAAGATATAAACAATTTATAAATGTGGATGAAAGATTTGAACAG
>NW_023194229.1:0-579 GCF_002007445.2 Ailuropoda melanoleuca
TAGGCCCTGCTTTGTGGGGGTTAACAGGCTTAGAAACGCAGGATCTGTATTTGAACATCTCTCTCCCTAACGACACTACAAACCCATGATGTCATCTCCCAAGAAGGGCTGGCACCTCACCCCCGAGACACTCAGTAAATGCTGGAGGCCACCGTGGCTATGGGGACACATTGGGGAGCTTGCAGATGGAAGGACTGCCCTTCCCACTCCTGTCCTAATGGACGAGTAGCCCCTGTAATGAGTCCACTGAGGGACACAGAGGGAGGCCCACTCAGCCCCATAACGGTGTGCCCGTGGTTGTGGCTGCAGTTTCTCTTCTCCCCTTGAGCTTCCAGGGCTGGGATGATGACACGGAGGCCGTGTGGCCTGCGGGCAGTCGGCGTGCATCCTCCCTGCCCTGCAGCGCTGGTCTGCTC
Source organism: Ailuropoda melanoleuca (assembly GCF_002007445.2). Taxonomy (NCBI): domain Eukaryota; kingdom Metazoa; phylum Chordata; class Mammalia; order Carnivora; family Ursidae; genus Ailuropoda; species Ailuropoda melanoleuca. Next base: position 417 of record NW_023194229.1, read on the forward strand.
GGCTTCAGGCTGCCCCCTTCANATTCACGGTGATTCTGAGACCTCGCACCAGCCAGCGGGGCGCCTGCCACCACCCAGTCGGGATGTGCCAGCCAGCGTAAAGCCGTCACAGCCTGGTGCCCAGAGCCCGTTCTGAGTGTGAGACACCCATGCACGTGTGAGG
>NW_023194230.1:0-579 GCF_002007445.2 Ailuropoda melanoleuca
TAGGCCCTGCTTTGTGGGGGTTAACAGGCTTAGAAACGCAGGATCTGTATTTGAACATCTCTCTCCCTAACAACACTACAAACCCATGATGTCATCTCCCAAGAAGGGCTGGCACCTCACCCCTGAGACACTCAGTAAATGCTGGAGGCCACCGTGGCTATGGGGACACATTGGGGAGCTTGCAGATGGAAGGACTGCCCTTCCCACTCCTGTCCTAATGGACGAGTAGCCCCTGTAATGAGTCCACTGAGGGACACAGAGGGAGGCCCACTCAGCCCCATAACGGTGTGCCCGTGGTTGTGGCTGCAGTTTCTCTTCTCCCCTTGAGCTTCCAGGGCTGGGATGATGACACGGAGGCCGTGTGGCCTGCGGGCAGTCGGCGTGCATCCTCCCTGCCCTGCAGCGCTGGTCTGCTCGGCTTCAGGCTGCCCCCTTCANCTTCACGGTGATTCTGAGACCTCGCACCAGCCAGCGGGGCACCTGCCACCACCCAGTCGGGATGTGCCAACCAGCGTAAAGCCGTCACAGCCTGGTGCCCAGAGCCCGTTCTGAGTGTGAGACACCCATGCACGTGTGAGG
>NW_023194231.1:0-195 GCF_002007445.2 Ailuropoda melanoleuca
GGAAGTACATCATTTAAACAATCCCTGCTTTCTTATACCTCAGACTCCATCTACAAAATAAAGAGCTTAGACTGATGTTCTCAAAGTTTCTGCTTTAAGGGGCGCCTGGGTGGCACAGCAGTTAAGCATCTGCCTTCGGCTCAGGGTGTGATCCCGGCATTGTGGGATCAAGCCCCACATCAGGCTCCTCTGCTA
>NW_023194231.1:307-718 GCF_002007445.2 Ailuropoda melanoleuca
TTCTTCCTCTCCCACTCCCTTTGCTTGTGTTCCCTCTCTCACTGGCTGTCTCTATCTCTGTCGAATAAATAAAATCTTTTTAAAAATTTTTAAAAATAATAAAATTTAAAAAGAGTTTCTGCTTTAAGTTACAGTCCTGAATTTTTTTTCAACAAGCATTTATTGAGCATCTATTTAAGCAAATCACTGTCCAAAGTACTGAAGATACAGAGCCTAATTAAGCCTCAGTCTCCACCCTTAAAGATCTCATGTAAATAAAGTGGCCACAAGATTTGGAAACGAGTGTATCCAAGTGCCGTAGGCAACTGCAGTGAGGCTGGGGGTAAGGACGGGGAAGAGAAGGCAAACGTATTGGGTCATGAGAGGTGAGCTGTAGTTTCCAGATAAACAAGGTCTGGGGGCAAGAGAGGG
>NW_023194232.1:0-721 GCF_002007445.2 Ailuropoda melanoleuca
TGTTTATTAGGTTTCTAAGAGGAGTCTGATATGAATCCTGAGATGTCCAGGACAAGGAGATGGAGTTGTTAGCATACCGATGGATTTAAAGCTATGAGTATGGCTAAGGTTACCAAAAAAACAAGCCAAGATAGATAAAGAATTAAGTATGAAGTAAACTCGGAGGTACTCCAACATTCAGAGGTGGGAAACTGACAAAGAACCAACAAGAAACAATAAGAGGAGCTATCAGTAAGAATGGAAGAAATTAGGTAGGTGCATCTTGGAAGATAAGGAAATGAAGATTTATAAGGGAAGAAAGTGCTCATAGTGGGTTAAATGTTCCTGATATGCCAAGTAAGATAAGGACTAAAATTAGCTCATCTTTAGCAGTATAGCAATCACTGTCAACCTTGCTAAGAGGTTTTAGGCTGGAATAAATATGAGAGAGAACAAAAAGAGAGGAATTAGACACAACAAATAAAAACAACCCTATTGAAAAACAAAGGATGAAGACTATGTGTATTTACTCTTGAAGCATACCTGATTGTTATGTCCTCAGTGGGTAAAACTAGTCAGGGCTTTTAGTATCAATGGTGACATCATNAGTGACATCATGAACTACAAGTTCTACCAAGGGAGAATTATCAAGAGACACTGTTGTTTGCCTCCTGGGGATCTCTGCAGACCCTGGAGGAGAGGGTGTCCATGGTAGTCTCTAACTCAATTTGTCAGTCATGCT
>NW_023194233.1:0-965 GCF_002007445.2 Ailuropoda melanoleuca
GAAGAAGGTAGACACCAACAGAGGAAGCAGTGTCCGGGAAATTGGTTTTACAAGGCTAGGTGCTGTGTGGGCGTGCTGGTGGATGGAGGTATTAGGGTGGTGGTCGGAGAGAAGGAAAGGTGAAGATACTCAGCAGAGGCAGCGATAGCAAGAATGGGTGAGGATTTCTGATTCTGTCAAGACAGAATAATTGGAATGGGTTTACCCTTTCACTTGAAATAACTGGGGGTGGGGGCTGGGGGACAGACAAAATATGAAACTGATTTCAAGAACATGAATATGAAGCAACAAAGTATAGTCATCCCTGAGAGATGAGAAACAAATGAGCTAAGCCCTGCATTTGCCCCAGCTTCCTTCCTTGAGAGAGTTCCTCAGCTATGGCACACTTCCAGGGGGAACTGAGGTGGAGTTCAGTGGACTCCCTCCATTGAGATGGAGAAAGAGTTGGAGAGACCGAGGAAGCTAGGGTTCATGGGACACAGTAATGGAGAAGAAAGAGTTGTACAGAGAGAGAACCCTGAGATCTACAGAGGGTCTCCCTTGAGTATCCAGGATGCTTAGTGGTTAGCCATGTTCACACAAGACTAAAAGTTACGGCTGTTGCCACTAGCTAGATTGGAAAAGTCATAATTCACAGGTACTGGGCAGAGTACTCAGGAGGGTCTTGCCTTAGGAATCAGCCCAAAACTGAGCACTGCTCTAGATTCACCTAGGAAATCATATTAACAAAACCGAAAGTTCAGATAGTTTCCTACTAACTTTAATANCAGTTTCCTACTAACTTTAATGCATCCTAGAACAAAGCTGTAGGAGACTTACAGAAAACAGAATTACCCAGCACTTAGGGCAAAATTCACAATGTTGGACATTAAAATATTACCAGCCATGAAAAAAGCAGGAAAACATAAATATAATGGAAAGAAAAATCAATTGAATCTGACTCAGAGCTGACACAAAGGGCTTAG
>NW_023194234.1:0-746 GCF_002007445.2 Ailuropoda melanoleuca
TTGTTGGAAGAAACAGCTCAAGGGTTTAAGGGGCTTGCCTCTCCCCTTAGGATGGGCAGAGAGAAGGGAGGAGTAGAGGCCAGGTGCATTTCATTAGAAGCCATTATGTAACATTACCATTTTTTGTAAAGCTGTGTGCAAGTCACTTTGATAAACATGTAAGAAAGATGATCAGCAATTTAAAAAAACCCTGGAAGCTCCTCACTGCTCTCATTAGCAGTTTAACAATCGTCTGAAAAGCAGTCAACGGTGATTACTTTNGTGGCGTGGTCACGGAAACAAGCTTCAGGGAAGATGTTTCCCAGGGTCTCGAAATTGAAGGAGATCTGAAAATCACAAATCTGAAGTAACGCAGAATTGCCAGGAATTGTAAAGTAGTGTTATTTGTTGACTCTATGATCACAAAATTCTTTAGGGAGAAGCCGGTAGTGGACTTGGAGACCACACCCAAGCAGAAAAGAGCAGAGTCCAATTCAACCCCGAAGCCTGAGAGCGCTGGGAAGTTAACACAGCAAGCCGCTGAGGTGAGTATCCCAGGAGCTCTTAGCGCGCCTCTTTAGGAGCCTGCGACTTCTCTGCAGACTGTGTTTTACTTTATTTAGACTGTGTGGCGGGTTGANCAGACTGTGTGGCGGGTTGAAGCGCATACTGATTTGGGATGTTGGTTGTGCCTTAAAAATTTTTTTAAAACAGCTTTGTTGAACCCTATTGAGCTTGACTGAAGTGTAACTACATAGCTATAACTG
>NW_023194235.1:0-1925 GCF_002007445.2 Ailuropoda melanoleuca
TACATATACAGAGCAGCCATTCCATTTCTTTAGCTATCCTTGTTTACATTTCCTAGTTCAGCCTTATACATTTTCATGTTTAAGGAGAAACACTTTTCTCACAGAGAAGAAAATTGAGCAACAGGGTAGTTAAATTGTACATCTTCTAGACTGCTAGTTTTATGTTTTTCAAGGCCCAACACATAATGCTGTTCCAAGTTTTAAAGAATAGATAAGTAGATTTTTTATGATTATGGAGAAAATCAAAGGGTCCTTATTTTCATTTCTCAGTCCTGTCCCCTCAGCTCTTTTCATACCAAGACAGAAAAAATTAAATTCATCTGAGAATCAGATTTATAACCACTTGAAGAAGAAAAACATTCATCGTTCATCCAGATAAACACTTGATGGAAAGGGAAAGTAAACTAAGCATAATGGCACTCAGCATTGGGGGTTTATTCCTAAATACTCAAATATGCTTTGGAGCAAGTATCTTACCTTAATTTATATTTACCTTCCTAAGAGACATGTTTAGACAATGAGAAAGTAAGTTAATGTATTGAGGAAAGTAATTAATAAATATGTGGATTTTTATTTTAACATTTAGCTTAAAATCTCCAAATAAGAAAAGAAATAAAAAGCATTCATTCAATGATAATTTAAATTATTTAAAGATTTGGAGGAAAAAAATCTTTCAATCAAGAGGGAGCCATTACACAGCAACAGGGAGCAAATTTGCATGCCTTTCTTCAAAAAAAAATTAAAAACTAAGCAAAATAAAATATTTTTAACACTGAACCAGGGCCATACAGAATTGTAACTCTCAGAAAGGAGAGGAATATAAAAGAGGAGAGACCTATAATTGCCTGGCTTTCTGTCTAGAAGCACATTCAGTACCAGAGATGGGGATTATCAGAACATGATGCTCTCCCTGAGCTAAGTAGACAGTGTTCAGGGAGCATGACATGCCCATAGTTGTAAGACAGGATTTCAGAGAGGGAGCTCTGCCAAAAAACAACCCACAAAATCTGCAAGGTAGTGCCCTGGATCTTTGCTAAATATGAGCAAATGCACATAAAGGGTGAAATTCCATGCAAACAGGCAAAGAGAGACCAAGGATCTTTGTGCTGAATGGCTCCAAGGGAGCACAAAGGTTTGGGTATTTTGCAAATTCCTCCAACTAGGGTAGAAAGTTCTCTTTAAATAACCAGAGTATTCAGTAGAAATTCAGAAGGGATGAACTTCATTAGAGGGGCTAAACAATCCTTAGGGCAAAGTTTACTCTAGAACTGTCTAACACAATTTAAAAACAAACCTCAAAGACACTATCTGAACCTAATGTAATTTTGCTTTATATCAGGAGAAAACCCAACATTCTTTAAAAGATGAAACTAAATCCAACACTCAATAACTTAAAATTCACAATGTTCAACATCTAGGAGTAGTCACCTCAAGAGGCAGAAAAAGACAACCCATTACCAAGAAAACTATTACTCAATAGAAACTAAGCAAAAATGATGGAGATGATAGAATTGTTATAATTTTGTTCTACAATTTAAAGCAAGGGCTGGCAAACTACATGTCAAGCTCTATCTGGACTATACCCTGTTTTTGTATTGCCTAAGAGCTAAGCATGATTTTTATAATTTTAAATAAGTATAAAAACAGATGACAAACAAGCTAGAATCAAAGATAAATATATGATAGAGACCATATGTACCTAAAATATTCATTACATAACCCTTTACAGGAAAAATAAACACAGTGAACATATTGAGGAAGGAAGATATATAGTAATCAAATAAAACTTTAAGAGACAAAATACATACTATTCTAAATGAAAATAATTGCTCAATGGGGCTTATTGCAGATTAGATACTAAAGAATAAAACATAGTGAACTTGAAGGCAAAGTAATAGAAACTATCCAAAATGAATGAGAAAGAA
>NW_023194235.1:7442-9380 GCF_002007445.2 Ailuropoda melanoleuca
AGTAATCATTAAATAGATGAGAAGCAGAAGGAAACGTATACTGACACCTTCACTGGAGGAAACAGGCATTCTCCAAACAGAAAATTTGTGCGCTATTGCCAAGATAGTGAGGGGTTATGTGGTACTAAATACAGTTGGAAGGGCAACTAAGGGCTAGACCTTGTAGAACCTTTGTGACTAGCTTACGGAATTTCTTTAGAGCAATGGAAGGTTACTGATGGGTTTTCAGCAGAGATGACATAATTGGATTTGGGTTTCAGAAACATCATTCTGGCAGCTCTTTGGAGTTGACAGAGAAATGAGAAAATAGAGGATCAGATTAGGGGGCTGAATCAAGAGTTCAGGCAAATTTTTCCATGCTTTATTGCTTCCTCAAGATAAACAAGCTCTTGTTTTTCAGTGTTTTAGGGTATTTTTATCTCAGTATCTTCAAAAGATTAGGTTGATCTTTGTAGGTGCTTTAGAATAAGTAGCATCATGACAAGATAAATTAGAATACTCCTCTTAGGCCTGTTTTTAAGAACAATATTTTTTCACCTAAAGAGTAAAGCAATGTGACTGAATATCTCAGATTTCTGTTATAGTAACTAGAAGTTGTATTGGCTTCAAAATGTGGTTACTTATTATATAAAGAATATAGTGGACAATAAAAAGGTGGTTTCTCTACTCTTGTTCAAAGGAAAGTGCATAGGTTATAAGAATGAAAGTATGCTATTTTAAAAATATATGTATATGTGTGTACATATACATATACTGGATGATGGAAAGTTGCATGTTAAGAAGCTTGCAGTCAATCTATTGTAAAACAAGAAGAAAACCATCAGTTCAGCCAATAGAATCAATGTGGTCTTTTAAGAATAAACATTTTTTTTAAATAATCTTTTGACTTGGGACTTATTCCAATAGTCTGGGGGAAAGTACTATCAATTCTCTCTTAAATTCTTTTTTTTAAAGATTTTATTTATTTGTTTGACAGAGAGAGAGACAGCCAGCAAGAGAGGGAACACAAGCAGGGGGAGTGGGAGAGGAAGAAGCAGGACCCTGGGATCACGCCCTGGGCCAAAGGCAGATGCTTAACGACTGAGCCACCCAGGCGCCCCAACTCTCTCTTAAATACTTAATGTACTAAATCTATGGATAAAAACTATAGCTGTTAAATTTAAAATTCTATTAAACCTAGTTTTTCTTGTTTACAATATTGTAAAGCTATCATGAAATAACTTCTATGTCTTTAAAATAACTGAATTTATGTAAACTTGGTAAACAACCTCTTTAATCTCTCACCTATAAAGCAGGGAGAAAAGTCACAAATAAAATAAAAAATTAGTTTGTATTTAAATGAAAATATTAAGAAAAAAAGTTTAATATTATTCCACAAATCTATTTTTCTTAAAATTAAATTTTATTTACTCTTCATTTTTATTACACTCATTTAGATACTGAAAATACCAGACTTTGTTTTGGCTTTGGGTAGGAGACCATACATTTCACTTAAGATCTTGCAAATTAGAACTGCCCGAAAACATGACAGTAAAAAAAAATAAATAAATAAAATAAAAAAGACAGCACAAAAAAACACTTAAAACAGTTTTCTATAGCACATCTTTGCAGATTTTGATCTCATACTGTGCTCTGCCCTGCTATTAGTTTCTTCTGAAATAGCTTAGGGATGGGATGCAGGGGTGACAGGAAATAGACTTGTTTATCAAAAAAGATAAATGAACTGTAAATCATAGAAAATGAGTACACTTGGTAAATTCCAGATGCTAAGCATTCAACCCAAAATCAGGGAAATTTATTTTGCAACTTTCCCGTGATAAATCTCAACCTTCCATTAGCAGTCAAGTAAAACTGACATCTACATGGTTTCTTGTTCCTCTGTAGACAGGCATCACTGTTGTATCTCTTAATTAGATAAACTATTTAGATATTACATTC
>NW_023194236.1:0-216 GCF_002007445.2 Ailuropoda melanoleuca
TCCCGCCTCTGAGATATGAACTGTGCTTGGCTTCTCTATGACTAGCGCACGCAGACTCCCTTCCACCCGTCGAAGGGGAGGGTGGAGGCGTCCCCACCGCTAGACATGGGGAAGCTGCCCCTAACCTGGGGCAGTGGTCCCGGCCCGGCCATGAAGTGGGGCGCGAAGCTGTGAAGGCAGAGCCTGGCTGGATGCAGCTGGGATGTGAAGAGGCCC
>NW_023194236.1:291-635 GCF_002007445.2 Ailuropoda melanoleuca
TACCAGGGGATGCTCCCTGCACCCCAGCGGGGGGCTTTCCTTGATTCCCCGCCTGCTGCTGCTTCTGGCAGTTCTCTGGCAAGTTAAGGATTTGGGCCAGCTGGCAGGGTGCGTGGCTGAGCACAAGGTTCGCAGGAGGAAGATGCTTAGGGGATTAGGCCGACAGATCTCCCACATTAAGCTCGCCCGGGCTTGAGGCCCAGAAAGCAGGGCAGCCGGGCGGCTTCCCATACCTCTAGACGGCAGGCAGGGGGTGTCACGGCCCCGCAAACAGCAGCGCCGGGCACATGGCTTCCCTGGCAACGGAAGTGCTGTCGCTGGTGCTCCCGAAGCAGCTGGGAAAT
>NW_023194237.1:0-766 GCF_002007445.2 Ailuropoda melanoleuca
GGCTGGCAGCCCCTTCCCATCCCAACAACTCCTGGCTTTTTCCAACTTAGGCTGTTCTCCAGAGAGGAAATTGCAGAAATCAGAAACACCACTCTTCAGGGCGTGCTGGTGGCTGTTACCAACGTGGATCCCAGTGCCCTGCAGCCCAATGTCTTTATCTGGCATGAAGGAGGGTGGCCTGGGAGACCATAGTGAATGGAAGCCAGAGAAAGNAACCAAGGATGGGGGGATGGATCGCTTGGTCCTGTCCAGGGAAGCAGGTGCCAGGTAGCCCCTTCTGTGTGGTGCTGGGAAGCCTGCATTAGGCTGCCTCCCCTAGTAGGGACTGGACTGGTTTGCAGGCTGCACTCTGTGGTCAGGCTGGGGTGGGTGCTGAGAACAGGATATGGAACGGAACTTTTTGAGGAGAACAAGCTCCAGAGAGGCGGGTGTGGAAGGAGAAGGGTATCTAGTCCTGCACAGGAGAGAGAGGAGGAGTGCCTAGCCAATGAGTGAGATGCTCAGACTTTGAGGTCTTCTGTGTCCTTTCCCTCAAGTGCCCCTGCCCTCAGCCTCGGCAGCTCACAACCCAAGGCTTGCCCCGCTGTGTGCCCCTGACCGCGATGGACTACTTCGAGGGCAGCAGTCCTGGTTTTGGCATCACCATGTGGCTCTCTGCTGTCTTCCACTAGGTGAGCTCTTCACACCCTCATTCGCCTCTTTTCTCCTAACCGTCCCCCTGCCCGCTGACTATCCCTGCCCCTCATAACCTGCTGGTCTGTGGGAC
>NW_023194238.1:0-1949 GCF_002007445.2 Ailuropoda melanoleuca
CTGAAAGTAAAAGAGGATCCAATAGATTTCCCAAATTCAAATGTACATATCTCATTCTGAAACTGCATCTGCGGATGAATTAATTCCAGAATACGAACAATACATTCGATTTGGAGATAGCCTTTCCTGAAATGGGAATAACTGATAAGTTTCCAAAAGTCATAACATGCCCCAAGACATCATGGGCATTTTCAACAGGCCAGCTAAGTTCCCACCAGAACTCACACATCGGAAGTCAGCTATTTGATAGTTAAGAACTGGGAAGGACGCTTCTGTACTGTGAAGTGGGTAATGCCATTCATCTGAGGGTTCAGATACTGGGTCCAGCTGTTGGGTTTACTCAGACCTATAGCTCGGCACTGCCACAGGAGCATCCTCAGTGTGCTGAGTTGTAGAAAAGAAATAAAATCTACTGATCAAAGCACATGAACATTTTAGGTCGCTATAAATGACAAGCTCTAGAATGTGTGGTAATTTGGATGTCACTTGGATTGTCTCTATCACCACTGGCCCTAGGCAGAAAGAAGTGAAGGTTACCTGATGTCTGCCTGCACAGCCCTCCTTATGAGTCTATTTCCATGTGGCCTTGCTGTCAACTCACTCTTGAAGGCCTATCAACTGTGCTAACGTAATGGAATTATTTTCCCAGATTTTTTTGCATATTTAAATGCCACTTTTGGGGTGCCTGGGTGGCGCAGTTGTTAAGCGTCTGCCTTCGGCTCAGGGCGTGATCCTGGCATTGTGGGATCGAGCCCCACATCAGGCTCCTCTGCTATGAGCCTGCCTCTTCCTCTCCCATTCCCCCTGCTTGTGTTCCCTCTCTCGCTGGCTGTCTCTATCTCTGTCAAACAAATAAATAAAATCTTAAAAAAAAAAATACCGCTTTTACAAGCTGAAAAATTATAGGTGACCGAGGGAAGAATCCTTAATATATACTTTAAGTCTTGTGTAAAACTGCTGGGGGAGAAAATGAACCCACTAATCCTCCCTGGAGGCCATCATCCATTCTACACATTCTTAAGCCTTGTCTTTATGACCACCACTGAACAATATTTTCCTTCTTAACATCTGAAGCATCCCCAGACTGGAGAGTGCTGCTGTGTGCTAGCTGGGCACAGAAGAGCATCTTTCTTCTTGGCTTTGCCCATCACTCCCACACACCACGGTGACGCCACATAACTTTATTCTGGGGCAAGACCATAATGAGGTGCAGTCTGCATTCCACATTCCATCTTCTCCATTTTTTTTCAAAGATTTTATTTATTTATTTGACACAGAGAGAGCAGCCAGCAAGAGAGAGAACACAAGCAGGGGGAGTGGGAGAGGAAGAAGCAGGCTCCCAGCAGAGGAACCCGATGTGGGGCTCGATCCCAGAACGCTGGGATCACGCCCTGAGCCGAAGGCAGACGGATGCTTAACGACTGTGCCACCCAGGCGCCCCCCATCTTCTCCATTTTTGAGGCTGCTGAAGCCACTGGGATGGCCACATTCTCATTCCAAGGAGTATGTTAGGTGGTACTTAGAAGGGTAATTCGGTAGCCCATATGTGTTCTCAGCATGGATGAAGGTGCAGGATCCATGATGCACAGATGGGCAAACGGAGCTCTGCCTAGTGAGGTCCTTCTTCTCCAGAGGTTTGGCCAGAAAGTCCTGCATTTCAGATGAGAGAACCAGGCAGTGTGCCACCTACTTGCAGGTAACCAAAACAAAGCTTCCTGCTTCCCCATTTCAATTGTTTCAAAATTCACATCTGATTCTATGACAATCAAATTACTCAAATGGGAAAAATGCCCCACGGAGTGAGGACAGGGCTTGCCTTTGCCCGTGTCCTTGCTCCAGCCACCATGTTTCTTCCTTTTTGTTCTCTTATTGAAGGTATCCTCATCCTTTAGGCAAAATATTATCAGCAAAAATATCACCATGCCCACACTTTATATTATGCTTCTGAA
>NW_023194239.1:0-582 GCF_002007445.2 Ailuropoda melanoleuca
GACATCCTCTGTTGTAAGCACCCCATAAAATGGTCTTCATTTTGTAATATTCAAGCAAAAAATTGGCTCTTGCCCCATCCCCAGGCCAACAGCATGCTGAACAGAGGGCTGCTCCGTAAATCCACGCAGCCCCGGAGACAGAGCCCCTCCCTCTGGGTGGTATTTGGCCTGGTGACTGGAAGGAGGGGAAGGGGATTTAGACACACACACACACACACACACACACCCCACCAGGGCTCACAATCCATGAGGCATGATCTATGATCAGGCCCAGAACCTGCATCCTGGGGGAACCCTAAATGAGGGTCTTTCCCTCAGCCCACCGTGTTCCCCAGACAGTGGGGCAGCCCTGCTCTGTGCAGGGCCCACCCTGGGGGAGCTGCCGGGCTCAATGGTACGGCAGCTCATGCCGCAGAAGGCGCTGGCCCCTGTATGCTTTCACNGCTGGCCCCTGTATGCTTTCACCAGAGGTCAGGAGAGTGCGATCGTGGGGTCCTGGGGATGTGGGACAAACGCCTCCAACCCCAACAGAGCCACTGAGCAACGGGCCAGGTCAAGCCCAGAGGACAGGGTGGCCAAGGA
>NW_023194240.1:0-608 GCF_002007445.2 Ailuropoda melanoleuca
TCTCCCTACCTGGGAGGAATGGAAAAACTATATGCCAGGCCAGAAAGTCTCTTTATTTGTGGTCTTGACATTCCAAGTTCCCTGACTAAACAGTGTCATTGACCTTTCTCTGTAATCACATCTAAGTGCTGTTCTCTCTGCTTAAGCATTGTTGAGCTACACAGCTTCCACGTGATTGCCCAAGCTTTCTGGTCAGGAGGGACCAAGAGCTACACCAAACAGTGGGTAGGTTGTTAATTAGCTTCTGCATGAGTGAAGCTGGGGAACCAGCAAGCCTGCAAAAGGTCTTTCTTCATGGTCTTGACTCAAGCTGACCTGCTCCCCAAGTTCCCTGGCCAAATGGAGCCATGGGCTTTGCTCCGTGGGTGATCAGTCTGCATCCTGGAGTGATTCTGTGCTACATAGCTTTCAGGTGTTCTGGCCAGCATTTCCTATCAGTCAGGACATTCTGAATTAGCTCCCTTNCCCCTTACCCAAGTGGATGGAATGGGGGGACTAGCTCCAAGTACCTTCCTGAGTGTTTCTAGTCAGGCTTTCTGGTCAGGAAGGGGCTGGAAATGAAACTCATTAGTGGGTGGGGTGTGGCAATGAATCAGCTTCCCTGTCTA
>NW_023194241.1:0-512 GCF_002007445.2 Ailuropoda melanoleuca
AAATCCTGACACTGAGCAACGGCTCTAAGAACTGGACGACTCTACTAATTTGTCATTTTGCTTTTGTTCCCTTGATTTCCAAATTTGTCTGAGACAGTTTTTCACATAAAGTCCTCCCGGGTTCCCCTCACCTACAGCAGTCCCCCCAACTCGTGTCTTAAGTACGTTCTCTACTTCCTGTGGATTAACAAAAGTGATTGACAAACGCTGCTGTAAGAGACACATAGTGTGTTTTGTGTGAGCGTAAGTGGGTAGCAGGAATTCAGGCAGAAAAAGATTTGATCATCAGAGCTCAGAGAGTTCCAGTAGGCCTCGAAGTCTATTAATTGTGGGGTTCTGCTTTCCCAGCTTCCCAAAACTGTTACTAACAAAGAAGACACAAGTTTTAAAATTCTCTGAGCTATTCACAAGAACGATGCTATACAATTCAGAGACTATTTTTTTTAAAGATTTTATTTATTTATTCGACAGAGATAGAGACAGCCAGCGAGAGAGGGAACACAAGCAGGGGG
>NW_023194241.1:702-1056 GCF_002007445.2 Ailuropoda melanoleuca
GCACTAAACGGACCTAAGAAGAAACATACATATTGCTGTCCGGAACAATCTGAGTGAACACATGAGAGACACAATTTCTTAGTTTCGTAATTTGTATCCTAGGTCCAGATGCATCACACGGACACATTCGTGAGTCTTGGTACGTGATCCGTCTGTCCCGTTTCCTGACACAATCACATCTACGTTCCATTGTGGGATAACGGCCCTCCAGAACGGAAGCGTTTGGGTTTGATTTCTTAAATAGGCCGTGCATAGAATGCGCTAGCTTCTCAGAGTTCATTTCTCAAAACCCCCTTTCGTCAACGTCCCTCCTACAAGCTTTATTTCAGGATGAGATGATGGCATTTTAAAATT
>NW_023194242.1:0-1955 GCF_002007445.2 Ailuropoda melanoleuca
ATTAATGTAATGTTCCTCTAATCTGTTATCTCAGATAAAATTCACTTTCATTTAACATGGGGTTAATGATGTAAAAACTTCTCCAAGGCATATTTGTATTTTGTCCTGGAAAAAAATTTCAAGTGAATCCTACAACTGTACAAAGGTATAGCAATCTTCTTCTGAAATGGCTGGCCTTGAGAATACTGCTCTGTGTGATTAAAAAAAAACAAAAACAAAAGCAAAAAAACAAACCAAAAAAAAAAAAAAACCCCAAACCCCAAGCCAATATTTATTGAGCCATACTATGTGATAGGCAATATATTAATATACTAACACACTTTATTATTTTATTTCTTATAATAACTCTATGAGCTAAATATTGTTATCCTGATGTTTAATAAGGAAGTTGAGAGAGTTTAAATAACTTGCCAAAAATTTTACAGTTAATGACTGGTAGTTGGGATTCAAAGCTAGAGAGTTCTAATTCCAAAATCCGTTTTCCCTCACCATTATAATCGTAGTAGGGTCTCAAAGGAAATTTGCTATATTCATGAGTACAATAATAAATGAGTACAAATGAATAAAAGAATATAATAAATGAGTACAAATGAATAAAGAAATATATATATATATTTCTGTTCTGTAGAAACTTCTGATTTTTGAGATTAATATCAATTGCTCCTATTTATTAATTCAAATTTGATAAACAAAGTTTTGCTTCATTTTATGTAAGCACAAGTATTCTCATTTAGCAAAATGGGAAAATGCGTCTCAAAGTTCTCACAACTATGATTCAGAATTTATACCCAGATTGTATTTCCCTGTGGTTGATATTCTTTCTGTTACATATGCTGCCTTTCTGTAGAAGTCATGCCCAAGTTGTTTTGATGCTAATAAATGTTAAATAATGTATTATGGGGCGCCTGGGTGGCACAGCGGTTAAGCGTCGGCCTTCGGCTCAGGGCGTGATCCCAGTGTTGTGGGATCGAGCCCCACATCAGGCTCCTACGCTGTGAGCCTGCTTCTTCCTCTCCCACTCCCCCTGCTTGTGTTCCCTCTCTCGCTGGCTGTCTCTATCTCTGTCGAATAAATAAATAAAATCTTTAAAAAAAATAAATAATGTATTATAATTTTACTTAATGTTATAATAACATATTAAGCACTAAAGCTTTGGTAGCAAATGTGCAAAGCCAATGTATGATCTCATTTAACCATCACACAGCTGGATGAATGGAGGCTGTTGCTTATTTTATAGATGAGGAATCAGATTTAGAGATATTAAGGAATTTGCCAAAGTCATACAGATGATAAATGCAGAACTAAAAGAGGAACAGAGTGCTATTTTTTTCTAAATTCTGCCCTAAAATACTAATGGATGGCAGCATCTCTCATCTGTTACCATACGAGGCAATATTTTTTGTTTACTTGATTTTTGTATCTATCTTCCCCAATAGAATATAAAAACTGTGATAGAGGGACTTAGGTTGTTGCTCTTTCTCGAAATCCTAGATCTTGAGATAATACCTGCTGCATCATAACTTGATATTTTTTTAGATGAATAAATACATGAATCTTTCTTAAAGACCACAGATATTTTCCTTTGTGATTTCAATCTCAAGTGTCTAAGGGCTCCTGGGTGGCTCAGTTGGTTAAGCGTCCAACTCTTGATTTTGGCTCAGGTCATGATCTCAGGGTCATGAGATTGAGCCCAGTCTCTGCGCTCAGTGGGGAGTCTACTAGAGATTCTATTTTTCTCTTTCTGCCCCTCCCCCCACTCATGCGCGCACCCACANCCCCTCCCCCCACTCATGCGCGCGCCCACATGCACATGCTGTCTCTCAAATAAAAGAATAAATCTTTAAAAAAAATTTAAGTGTCTAATAAAGCATAGATCTAAATAATTGACAGAGACCTTGCAAATATTTGCTTATTAGGCTACTTCTTTGCCAGGGCGGGCGGGGGGGAGAATTGAA
>NW_023194243.1:0-609 GCF_002007445.2 Ailuropoda melanoleuca
TCTTTTTAAAATGTTACTTTTTATGGTGAGAAGTCAACATTAATTTGGATAATAGATACCTATTGTAATTTGAAAATGGACAGCCTTGGTATCATAAAGCAAATTTGTTCCAAATAGGAAACAGTATTATAATTGCCAGCACAATGCACTGAACACTGTAAGTGCATAATAAATAATAAATTTCAATGACCACAAGGATAATAAAGTAATTAGAACTTGAGGCACAATTGTTCTCAACTGCCTTCTAAGAACTTACAATAAACACATTAGAAAAANCAATAAACACATTAGAAAAACACATTTTTCTACATAGCTATGTAATATTGTGCACTATTAATGTTTGTTTTATTGTTGTTCAATTTAGGACATTATAAATACATAGGAAGTTCAAGGTAGAAACAAGATAATTTAGTCAAACTCCCTTATTTCACGATGAAGAAAACAGATTCCAGAGAACACAAATGAATCGCCAAAGGTCAAAATATTGAACTATAACCCTGACTTTGGACTCTGGCTAAGTTTTCTTTGCTAAACAGTACTGTCTTCTTAACTGCTTTGAGTCTCTGTGTTTCCTCTTTTGACACCTGAGACATGCAAAAAGGCAAAAGA
>NW_023194244.1:0-694 GCF_002007445.2 Ailuropoda melanoleuca
GAGGATTTGATCCTCAAAGTAGAGAAGCAGAAGCAGAGGGTCTGAGCTCTGAGTTGTCACTTTCTGTTCACCGGGGCATCTGAGGGTCCATGAAAGAGATGGATGAGAGCCAGTGGAGAACAGCACTGTGACTCCAAGCAGAAGGAGGGTGAGTGCTGCCTGACCTGGTCTGTCCTGTAGCAGAGGGGGTAAAAGCTCAAACCCCAGGAGCCAGACCGCCCCAGTTCACCTTCTACTGTAACTCAACAGCATCGGGACTTGTGCAAGTCACTTAGGTCCAGTGTCCTCATCGGTGAAATGGGGATAATCATAATGCCACACAGCATTTAGAACAGTGCCTATCCCATAGTTAGTACTCAGTAAACGTTCCTATCCTTGTCTTCTCTATGTCAGTCCCTGCACTTCCATGGTGTGTAGCCTTTCTCCCTGTCTCAGTGACTTGTTTCTTTTTCCCTTACAGACCCTCCTAGAGGACAATGGCTGCAGATAACACCTCCTCTGTGACAGAGTTTATCCTCGCAGGCTTAACAGATGATCCAGAACTCCAGATGCCCCTCTTCTTCCTGTTTCTAGGTTTCTATGTGGTCACGGTGGTGGGGAACCTGGGCCTGATAACCCTGATTGGGCTGAATTCTCACCTTCATATTCCCATGTACTTTTTCCTCCTTAACTTGTCCTTCATAGATTTTAGTTA
>NW_023194244.1:8016-8431 GCF_002007445.2 Ailuropoda melanoleuca
ACGCAACTAATGAAGCATCGAACTTTACATCGGAATCCGGGGATGTACTGTATGGTGATTAACATAATATAATAAAAAAAATTAAAAAAATAAAAAAAATAAAAAAATGATAATTCTTAGACCAAAAAAAATAAATAAAAAATAAAAATAAAAACTTTTTTTTAAATTAAAAAAAAATAAAGCACTGCATATAGCTGTGATTTTTTAATGGTAGAGCATAAGGTAAGGCAAAGAGATGGTGGAGTCAGGACAGGTCATATATTCACAGTATTAGGTAAATGGAAGCACAACTTACATAAAGAA
This sequence comes from Ailuropoda melanoleuca, assembly GCF_002007445.2. Lineage (NCBI taxonomy): Eukaryota > Metazoa > Chordata > Mammalia > Carnivora > Ursidae > Ailuropoda > Ailuropoda melanoleuca. The sequence continues at coordinate 8,320 of NW_023194244.1, forward strand.
ACAGAAGAACAATTTTTTGGCCTGAATACATTATTAGTGGTAGCAGTTCTTTTAGAAGTAATGGTATGTGAACTGTTTGCAAGATCCCTTGACTTATTAACTTTGCTTAGGA
>NW_023194245.1:0-671 GCF_002007445.2 Ailuropoda melanoleuca
TGGAGCTAGACTAATAACAAGAAAAAGTTCCCTGCTCTTCTGGAGAGGTTTGAACTTGGTGTTACATACGTGTTTATCTGGCTTGTAGTGGTTATCCCAAGCTTTCTCTGTAACTAGACTACATAAACATGATCTGTACTGTAATTTTGGTACATGCAAAGCAAGCGGATGGCACAGAAAACTGTAAATAGGTAAAACAAAGGTACATTTCAAGGTAAAAGGCAGCGAGAAAACATGCAAGCGAAGAGATAATAAAAATCTCTGCCAACAAAAACAACGTCCGCACTGATGAGGATCTATCCACACACTACATCCCTGCTTCCATCCGAGCTCATTTTGACAGCTGTATTTCAGAAGCCACTCCAGGCTAAAAAGCACCTTGATTTCAAAAGAACTCTCTGTCTAGGTTATTTGAGAAAATAGTCACAGGATATTTAATCATTGATTTAACTGTAATGATTGTGACTGAAAAACATTTCCTAGGAAAAATAAATTACCTTGTAGANGGAAAAATAAATTACCTTGTAGAAAATAATCCTTTGGCAATACTACCTTGAAATATACATACTGTAGTTTTGTTGCATTTGTTCAAGCCAGAGTGTAAGGCCTTCTAGTTTGCATTTCTGAGATCTCTCTGAGCTTTCTGGCTAAGACTAGGGTTTAATTGATAT